>NC_052147.1:218384469-218625365 GCF_902713615.1 Scyliorhinus canicula
AGTAAAGACTGCCCAATCTAGTGCCACTTCTAATACAAAGACCAATGTATAGAATTTTAAAAACCTTTTAAAAAAAGAAAAATCATCAGCTTAAATGAATGACAAATTCTAATAGGAACACTGAGTTTATATTTTCATATATAATCAAAGCATTTTAAAGGCTGAGTTTGATTTTGTGATCTTCATTGAAACCAGTACAGATGGAGAAAAGAATAAAGCCTCCTTGAGCAACTGAAATGCTTGAGGTATGTTGGAAGTGCACCTTGTGCTAGTTGCAAAAGCAGTCACAAGACTTTATAATACCTTTCAAAATTGCAATTATTATTTTTCTAACACTGTTAGCCTTGGCAACAAATTATATTTCACATAATTTTGTCCAGAAGATTATTAAGAGGACTTGAAAGTGCAAAGAAGCATGCTAATTATAGCTTACCCATTTCACTGTAACAAGTACTTTTACTAATCTGGTATTGTTTTTAAAAATGCATTCAGAGCCTCTTTCATGAAACAATTCTAGACTACATTGGTAGTATGTTGGTTCAGCTAAGGCTTGGCTGTTAGCTAAATTAAGCCATTGTGACTCAAAATCCTCCTTTAATAAGGTTCATGCTGTCTACAACTTCATCATTTTCTGCTGAATGATAATTACTTTATTCAATCATGTTCAAGGTTTTAGTGAAAGCTAGCATTGATTGATTAACTTCAATTACCATGCTTACATTTGCATAGATAAAAACTGCTTTTCAATTTGTGAGTGGCACAGCAGTGGAAACCCTGCACTGATATTTGCATTTCAATGTGAACAGTGAAGAATAAAGGTGGAAGAGAGGTCTGATCAGAGCTAAGCCCTTTCTGCTTCAGTGCCTCTGCATTTTCCGTAAACACTCTTGTTATGATGTTGGTTTGTACAAACCACTCAGAGGTAACTGACTGTGCCTCGGTTTACAGGATACAGACTCGCTTGACAGGTTTACTGTATGGATTAAGGGGGATCTTTATCCAGTCTTTTGTACATACTGAAAGTTACACAGCATGATATCAATAGTTAGCTGCAGTACGTTAACCCTTTAGATTCATTGATCCTTAAGCATTAACAGAGAAATGGCCGGAGTATTTCTGTACATGAGCGTGTGTTTATTTCTGCTTTTAAAATGTGCGCAGTTTAATGTTAAAATTGCACCAAGTCTTTAACTGATTTTCTAAAGCTGGAATATAGAAACTATTAATGATTATAACATATTGGGATGTAGTTAATTTTAGAGACATTTTAATAGACAATAATGAATTATTTACAATGCAACAAGGTTCAAAACTTAAATATATTTTTCAAGAAAACCAGATCAGTATTTTGAACCATTTATATATTTAAAACTATTACATTGACAACAATATGCATCATGGATGCCTAATGTATAGAAGATATTTTGTGCGTACAATTGTTAAGATTTGTGAATAAATTAATTTCTGCTCCATATAAAGGTTTATCTTCAGGAGTGGCAGCTAATGAAAAATAAGCCCTTATCCACAATATGTTTTCAATAATTGCATCTGAAAAATTGTTTTGGTGCCAGAGGGATATGTAGGAAGGAAAGAATAAAATGCTTTAAATTTTCTGGAACAAATAAAACTGCTGTATTATTTCACATGAAAAAAGGTTTTATGACTGTAATAAAAATTGCTTCTGCTGTTCACTGTTAAATGGAAGTGGGAAGAAATACCTTTTTAACAGTATAAGCCTACGTTTTAGCTTCCATCCAGCTTCTGTTAATGCTGCCTTTGTACTTGTTTGAACAGCAACAATACTTAAGCTTGTGTCTAAAGTCCCACTGATAACTAAAAAATACATCAGCAGGCTTGAATTTTAGGACATCATTTTGGTTTTGATTGTGCTAAAATGACAGGGCTTGACAATAATATTAAATACAATCCAATAAATTTGCTATGTGAGTTCTCGGAGTATTAGGGTGGATGGTTGTTTATTAAATACAATTAAAACCACCAAGAAACATAGGCCTGATGATTTGATTGTAGCAGCACTTAATGGATGTGGTTTCAAACAACAAATACATTTTAACTGAAGAAGTTATTGCTTTGTTCTCTACATAATAATTGGAAACGTGAAGCATTTTGCCATGTAAATACAATTTGGTATATATGAACAGAACTTTGTTTTTTGTTATCAACAGACTGGTTGCCTTCAGAACAATTTTTGATTTCAAATTCCTTCATTTACCACAGTGCGATGATTAACAGTTGCTGTTTTTTTTTAACAAATTCAAATCAGGTTTGTTTCTTTCTTCTTGGGAAAAATCTCATAATTTTATCTTTGCTTCTTTTTCTTCTTTCAATAGCTAAAGTAGAAAAAAAAAAGGTCTTGCAAGCTGATGCAAAACAACTGAAATTCCTTTGCCAATAATGAAAATCCTAAAGTATCTGACAGGGAAGGGGTTAAATACTAGTCGTTGCAATTTTTCCCGGGTTTTTTACTCTCTTTAAATGTCTTGAGGGGGTTAGTAAACCAAAGGAATGAGAAGCTGGCTGCAAATAGATTGTAGAATTTGAAGTCTTAAGGACCCAAGTGTCTTTGCCAATAGCTGGACTGTTTATTCCTGTCCACATGATCACCGTGTTTACATCTCAAAATTAAATGTATATATGAAATAACTATATTTATAGTGAACACTTCAAATTAGGAAATATTCTGTTCTGTATTTCGCTATAAAATGCGTTACAGTAGAGATACAATCTTATTTCTCCATTTTTAAAAAGCGTACATATTTTTAAAACTTACAATGTAACATCTTCTTTGCCAAGTGCAGTGAATAGTGTTTGCTTCTTCCTGACTCCCTTCTCAGAGATTTCTGGAAAACATGCTGCAAATATATCTATGTATTTTTAACCATACTGTTAGTTTTTCTATCTTTATGTGATTATTTTAATTTAACTTGTATCCACAGTCATTATTCTGAAAGTGTTCGTACATTGGCCCCTCTCATTCCATGGCATAATTAAACCAGAATGGAATTGCTACAATAGGTAAATGTTATTTAATATAGCTCTTGTAGCCGTTATTTTCTTAAGTATCACACCACTGAGCGATACAAGATGGTTTGGTCCTTTTTACCTATATACCTGATAATCTATTTGCTGTGCCATCATACATTCAATACCAGACAGCTGTTACTGCACATAGTCAGTGTTCCCTTAATGAGTAAGTATAAGTAAGCAGTAATTGTTCTGGAAACAGCATGTTTGCCTCATCTTGTTTCATTAATTACAGTTATGATAATGACTTTAATCCCATTCTCACAACAGTGTGAACAACTTTTTCTTTATAATCGGAAATGTCTGCTGTGAGTTGGACCACACATTTGCAATTACTGTGTGCGAAGCAATGGTTAACTGATTTATTGCAATTTCAAGAAAGAAGACATGACAGATTAGTCTGGCAATACCAGGACAGTACAATACTAGACAAAATTCATGCAACTAGCAATAATTGACAGAAGAGTGAGGGAAAAAAGTTGCTTTTGTATGCTGCTGTTGGCTAACACGTCTGCTTAGGAGGATTTTAACCTTTTCAACTAGGAGTTGGATAAGCTTGTGGGAACTGTCTATCTGCTTAGAAGCCACATGACAGTTAGTTTACAACAGCTTGTCACTTTGACCTCAGCAGCTATTTCTTATCGTATGTATCAGGATTCCTGTCAAAGGACAACACAATTAAATTTTTAAGCATCTGCAGTTCAAAAACAGTGTAAATTCCCTAAGCTGTTTAGTGTCAGTCCACTGTGACATCCAAAATATGTTTTGGATTCAGAATGTGTATAAATCAAATATAAAATTAATAAGACTTTATATTGTAGAATCAATGTGCTTTGCTTTGAATTGGTCCAATGAAATCTAATTGCATGCATTATTTATGTTAAGTAACCTTATAACAACAAGGTCTCCAGAGCTTGTCACCTATGCTCAGCGTGTTCGAGAAATGCGTTCCAAAAAGCTTCTCTCAAATTCAAAACACCAAAATATTTTCAATTGGTGTTTTACAGAGCCTTCTCCAAGATGCAAAAAATATAAGGTAGTCTTTAAACGGAAATAAACTAACACAGCATAAAACATAGGTGTACTATAATTCTTATCTACTGCTTTGATGACTACATCTTTAAAATATTTGGATATATCAAAGTTCAGAAGTTTTTCAAAGGTAGTAGAGAGGTTTAAATATACTCAGTGCTAAGTTATTTTCTCTCATTGCTCCCATTAATAGAAGAATAGGATACTTGCTTACATTAGAGTAGTAGACTAAGTGAGTTGTTATCAAATCACCTGTATGAGGGCCACAACCAGCCACTGGAAACCAGATCCAAGTTTCCTAATCACTGTGATTCGATTGCAACATTCAATCGAGCAACAGTGTTTTATTTTTTAAGGGAAAAATATCATGAGATTTCCCCGAGTTGTGTGAATAGATTTTGCAAATAAATGAAATATACTATGAGTCTATCAAAGGCTTTGCGTGTCAGATCTAATTCGAATCATTGGAGACCTGCAAGAAGAAGGTTTGAGTTCCAACCTTTATGCACTGTTTGAACAGAAAGTGCAGAAAATAAATCTTTGGCTGAGAAAATATTCCCTTTAAATGAAATGATGCCCATTAACAGGCTTTACTGCAGAATAATAAAATATATCTTTTACATCCTTTGCTGCTTTAGACATGTTTATACCACTTTATGTGTGACGTGTTTATTATTGGATTTATTTGGAGCGGTTGCTTTTTCTGGAAGTAATTTCTGTAACCCAGCATCAACATTTCAGAAAATTGTGAAAAGATATTGTCACTCTAGTAAAAATAAGTGTTTGCATGATTACTAGATCTTAAAACATTACTCTGTTTTCGGACAGCTGGCTGTGCATTTTAAGGCATAAAATAAAAGGGTAGGTCTATGTCATACAAGAGGATATACAATACTCTCAGGTCTGCTCGAGTCCTTGTTAATGGCCTATCTGGTATTTCTGAGAGGCTTTTCACTTCCCAATCCAGGAATTGGACAGAGAATTACTCTGGCATTATGTGAACTGCCCAACCCCTTGTATCTTCCACAAGAGCAGAGATATTGTAAAAGAACCAGTCAATATCAAACTATATTTTTGTTATCTATAGTTATAATTTGTTGAACATTACTTTCCAGTAGACATAATTGCTCTTTAACACATCATTGCAATTCGACACCACAGGGAAACAACTTTTGTCAGCCATATTCGGCAGGCATTTCAACATTTGAATGTTTATATTTTATAATCTTTGTTACTGTTAAATGTTTTGCAAATTGAGATTCGAATAATCTGGTTCAAAATGGTAAGTGTTATGCATTTCTGTTATACTGAAGAAACTGAAATAAAGTAAAAGTATTTGCTTTGATAGAACATGGGTGGCACAAACAAAGTCTAATGGCACAAATCATGATCAATAGGAATGAATAAGATAACATTTTAAATCTAAGGGCATAATTTTCAGAGAAGACAGGACCAGAGGCAGAAAGCGTACAAGATCAGGTGGTGGATTCTGCATTGCCCGATGCTGGTCACGGGTTTCCCAATCTGGCAGAGAATGAAGCGTCAGCTGAAAAACGGGATCTGTGCTGGGTGCCAAACCTGTTCCGATGCCTCAGTCGCCCGCCACCAGTGGCAGCGAGCTACACGCCCTATACCTGCGGGAGGATGCAAACTGGTTATTTGCACCCATTTGCATCTGATTAAAAGCTGGAAGTTCACGTCTTCACTCCCCACCCACAGTTATGCACTGACCCCCCACAGCAGGAAATCCTCCTGGCGGGAAATGGTTCATGTTTTCCCAAGCATGACCACTGATGTGGTGACCCCACTGTGGGTCAACGGGGTCAACGCATAGCTGAGGTGCCCCCCCCTTCCTCCACAATGCAAATCCTGCCCCCTTTCCCGAACCCCACCAATGACTCCTCCACCCCCCCCCCCCCCAGCAGAGACTTCCCAATAGCGACCCCCATCAGAGATCCCCATCAGAGATATCCAACAGAGACCCCAATAGAGTCCCCCATCAGAGACCCTGCTTCAGAGCTGAAAAGCAGTCCAGGCTGTATAGTGTTCTCTGCTGTGAAAAAGAGAAAGTGAAAGCACTTAGCTGCTTTTGACGTGGTGAGGAACTGTCAACCATAGCAAGAATGTTTAGAAACATTCTGGTTAGCATCAAAGTAGGGCATTCAAGTATGAAGGGAAAGATAGATCAACAATCCACAAAGCATCTATCTCTGGAGAAATAAAATTGTAAATCACTGGCTAATGCAATATATTGCTGTGTGAAATTGAATGTAATGTATGCATTTCAAAGACTGGCAAGGGATTTGAAGCCCAGGAAGCCCCGGACACTTGTAAGAGCTGCTACTTTTGTCTGAGGAGGGAGATGTAGCGGAAGGCCATGTTGGAGATGACTGATGGGGGTCTCACTTGGGGGTTTCTGGTGGGGATCTCTAATGGGTTCTTTGATGGGGGTCTCTGTTGTGGGTGACTGATAGGGGGTTTCTGTTGGGGGTCTCTAATGGGAGTCTGATGGGGGTCTCTGAGGGGAGTCTCTGAAGGGGTGACTAATGGGCATTTCTGATAGGGTCTCTATTGGGAGTATCTATTGTGAGTGACTGATGGGGTTCTGTGTTAGGGATGACTGATGGGGTTAACTGATGAGGCCTCTGTTGGTGGTCTCTGATGGATCTCCCTCATGGGGGTCTCTGGTGGGGGTTACTGATGGAGGCATTTGTTGGGGGTCTTTGATGGAGATCTCGGATGGGGATCTCAGTTGAGGGTCTCTGATGGGGCTCTCTGTTGGGGGTCTCTTGGGGTGACTAATAGAGGGGCCTCTGTTGGCCTCTCTGATGGGGGTCTCTATTGCGGGTGACTGATGTGGGCCTCTGGTGAGGGTCTCTGATGGGGCTTTCTGATGGGGCTCTCAGATGGAGCTCTCTGATGGGGCTCTCTGATGGGGGGTCTGTTGGGTGTGACTGATGGGGGCCTCTGGTGGGGGTCTCTGATGGGGCGTCTGATGAGGGTTTCTGATGGGGAGCTCGGAGAGGTTTCGATGGGGGTGCTGGGCGGGCCTGATGGGGGTGCTGTGGGGATCAGGAGGGAGCATCGTATCACCCTCATGCATGCGTGCTGTGGGGGGCTGACTCATTATTCTCATGGTGGGGGGTACAGGATTCCCCTACTTGTCAGCGAAAGGGGGGACCATCTTTGGACCTCTGTATTGGGCCACTCATTCATCATTATGGCCGACACCGGGATCCCGCCGGAATCTGGTGAGCTCTCCTCTATGCAGCAATTAGTATGGTAAAGGAGAGAGACCTAGCACAAGCGGAGACCAGGAGTGAGTCTCCGATGATGGGGGTACTTAGGGCTGGATTTTCCGATCCTGCGGCTATGTCCAGATGACCAGAAAGTGAGCGCCACCCCCGCACTGATCATCCATCCGGTGGGGGGCTAGCAGCCACGCAGCATAAAGCCCCCCGGCTTTATCTGCGGATATGGCCAGAGAATGGCCGGGTCCGTGGCTGCGTATGCGCGCGATGGCAGCCTGCAGCGGCCGCGCCGTGCAACATGGCGTCAGCCGTGCGTGGACCCAGCCTGCCAAAAACTGCCCCCCTGTAACCAGCCTCACTATCCCTCAACCACCCCCCACTAGTCTCCCCAGAACCCCTGCCGAAGCCCCCTCTGCCAGTGGAACGGCTCCCCCCCCCCCGACTGTGATGGCACTGGACTCAGTCCGCAGCCACCACGCGAAGTCCCTGAACGGTGTGCGCACACGTGTCCCACTCCGTCAGAGACCCGACTCATCAGGGCAGAGCATCGGAGGAGGGCCCCAGGTGACGTCCTGAGGCCATCCATACGCCGTGCGTGTACTCCCCGAGTATGCCGTTTCTGAGGGGGCGGAGCATCGCAACGGCGCCGCCCCCTATTCCGGTGTAAACGGGGATTCTCCAGCCGATCGCTGAACTTGAATTTGTCGTCGCCGATCGGAAAATCCAGCCCTTAGTCCAGAAAATCCAGGAAAATCCAGAATGGAGAATACAGCGCCAGATCTCTGAGTGAAATGCAGCTCACAAATGCGGTCTTGCCTCCCAGTGTTTTTTGAGGCATTTTGATTGGGGCAGTTCAGCAATTTAGCATGTAGCTTATCGGCAAGGGAAAGGGCTGAAAGCTATTTTTCATGGGAGATACAGAGATCACAATGAGTTCCAATCACTTCCCTGCACAGCAGCATTGGAGTGAAGAGCCAGTCATAGAGGCAGATCCATTCAACATCAGTGCATTAAAGCAGAATGGCTCAGAGAGCTGCTCAAGCAGTGGCCCACAGTAGCCATTAAGTATGTAAAGGTCACAGAGAGGAGCTCTGTAAGAACTGGAGCACTTTTTGGGAGTAGTGATCCTTTGTGGACTAGCAAAGGGTCCAACCAGCAAAGCATCAGTTCTGGAGGCAAGGCAACTGAAATGTTGAGATGAGGGTGAGCTTTTTGGATTTGTAAATGAGCAGTGATGAGAAGCAGCCACTCACATAGCAAATGAAAGTAATTGGTCCTGAGACACAAAGAGGTGTCGGATGGGGGACAGGGAGGAAACAAAGGAGATGCCTGCCACATAGAGTGATGAATTAGTACCCTGAATCTTACAGTACCAGTGTCGTTAAAGGATGCGTTTATCAAGGCAGATGGTGAGAGAGTTGTGTGTGTTTATAGAGGGCTACTTTATACCTCGCCAGCCATGTCAGCACAGCCTGTCGATAACCAGGGAAAGTGGCAGTAGTGCTGAATTTCTTTGACAGCAGCAGACCTGACTGGTATCTCGCAACTGGCTGTGGGAGGTGATGAATTCTCTGTTTCAGGGGTTTTGGATTACATTGATTTCATCATTGATGAGGCCACACAGGTACAGAGGGCAGTGGGTTTTGCCCCAATTGCAGGACTCCCTCAGGGGGTTATTGACTGCGCTCACGTGGACATCGAGGTACAGTCAGAGCACATGAATATGATAAGATTCCACTCCCTCAATGTTCAACTGCTAGGCCGCTACAAATATTTCCTGCAGAACTGTGCATGAAATCCTGGCAGCTGTCACGACTCCTTTATCCTTGGGCAATTGCAAGTGCTATAGCTATTCATGCCATCAAAGGGAACGGGCTTGATTTTCATGGAGTCAGGAGATTCCACGTGAATGTGAAAATGGCAGCTGGTACCCAATTCCTGCATTCCCAAACCAATTTGTGCCGTTAAAATGTGAAAGTTGGTTTGGGTCGCGACCCCAAACCCAGCACTCCCATCTTGGCTGGCTCCATTACAGATTTAGACATATCTTCATCCAACATAATTTTCATGGAGTTGTGCCAGCTTATAAAGGACTCATAGTTTATGGCACCTTGAGGTATCATGATCCATAGTCTGGGTGAGTGAATCTTTAGAAAGGTTAGTTCAAAACATCTTAAAATGGTACCCCCCCCCCCCCATGCCAAACAATGCCTCTCCAACAGCCCCTACTCCTACCTATGGTCGTTCTAGCCAAATATATGTAATGAGATTTGGCTGAAAGCCTGACATTCATTAGAATATTTTAACAGCGTGCCCTGGGCACAACATTGCTTGATTGATAGCTTTGCTTCCCTAATCTATTATTTCAATGTTACAATGTTTATTTACACATGATAAAAATGGTTCAAGTGCTTGCAGTTTCTGCTATTGATACTTTAAAGGGTCTGGGTGATTGACCCTTTTATCAACCTGTAATGAAAGCAAAATTTCATTATTGAATGAATGACCCTTTGAAAGGAGTTTTTAATACATCCTAATGTCACTATAGGGTTAATTGGTTTCATACAGTGTACAGTTGGTGAATAGGCATGGACGCACCATAGCTTGGCTGGGAAGGCATGAGGGGCCAAGGGTTGGGTGCGAGGGGAATAGCTTGGTTTGGAGGGTATGAGGGGCCATAGGGATGGGTGGATGTGCATAGCTTAGCATGGAGAGTATGAGGGACTAAGGGCGAGAGGTGTGGGAGGCATAGTTTGGTATACGGGGTATGAGGGGCAATGGAAGGTGGCACGTGGCACAGTGGTTAGTACTGCTGCCTACAGCACTTGGGACACGGGTTCAAAATCTCACCCTGGGTCATTGTCCATGGGGAGTTTGCACATTCTCCCCGTGTCTGCGTGGGTTTCACCCCCACAATCCAATGATGTACAGATTAGGTGGATTGGCCATGCTCTAAATGCTTTTTTAAAAATGAGGAGCAATGCAGGTGTGGGGAAGGGAATTAAGTGGCATGGATGGGACATGGAAAGTGTATGAGGTGATGGGGTGTGAGGGGTGAGGGCTACTGTTTCTTACTGCTTTCATTATAGCTTGATGATCAAAATCAAGGTGGGCCTTTCAAACAATCAAACTTGGCACCTGTCAGCTTTTGTGGCTGCCTCCAAACTTTATTGGGTGATGGGCCAAACTTCTTTTAGCACCCATACCCTTGAAATGAATATCCTGTCTTTGTGGGAACTTCCTGCTGAGCCAGGCACTCCAAGCCAGGAATTTTCCCAATCCCACTATCCACCTCAAATATGAAAATTCGATCCAATATGTGGATGGCTGCTTGGGACAAGGGCTATCTATTGAAGAAATGTCTGCTGAGACCTGACGACAAACCTTCAAAGAAGGCACAATTACATTACAACCCCCATTATGTCAGCACAAGGGCCGCCATTGAGTTCATGCCACCAAAGAGAATACTGGTGGTTGAACCTAGAAATGCACCAGACGTCGGAGTCTTGACCACATCAAAACTTCTGCTGAAGTGGAGGACTTCCTATCAGCATAGTGCCTCATGGGCCACCAAGGTGCTCACCTAAAGCAGGTGGGAGCTTCATGAATTTGTGCATAGCAGGGGACTGTGATTACACAAATTGGCCAAATGGAACTCTAAACAGATGCTCTGCTCAGTAAAAGCCGGCAGAGCAGGAAAAGATGTGCCAAAATGTTGAAGTTATTTCCATGGGGCTGGGAGGAGCAGGACTGCGTTTTGGGGCGACGCAAAAATAATGTGGGCGATAGTCACCCAGTCCCTCCTCCTTCACCCTCCCATCACAATCAGAACCCTCTAACAAATTGATGTTTCTCTTGGCTGGGTCACCTATGGGCTATCTAACAGTGTGCTAGGCCACAGCCATTTTGGGAGACCCGTTTAGCCTATATATTGTCACATATGACAATGCGGCTGCGTCTCTGACTGAGCTGGGTCTCTCATATGGAGGGTTTGACAAACCTGCCCATTCAACCCTCTGGGCAACCAACCACAAGTTCAGATCCATTCTAAAGAGTCTAATTTTACAGAATAAAAATAATTCTGTCTGGTAATTATAAGCTAAATTACTTGACCATTACAATTTTGAATAATTTTTAGTTACGCTCCACAAAATGGTGCTTTGGTCCCAAACAGAGGAAGTTTTGATTTTCCATCCATCCAGTCCATCCCTCGTGTGCTTGGATTGCTGTTTGTTTTCACTGCACATTGAGTGATGCTTCACCAGATTCATTTCAGTCAGGGGAGCAAAAATCTGGGACTCAGTGAATGATTGTGATCTTCTCCTCAGTGAAAATGATCTGGTGTCACAGATACAGATATTAAAAGATTGGAGGTAATCCTGTTAACCCGGGTTTTACCTCCCCGGAGTCTTTTACATATTAGAGCATAAAATCAAGCAGGTGGTGCTCAGTTTTACAATTTTTTTCTGTAGCTTATCCTTTAAAAATAAATCATAACGTCCCACAATGGTCTTCTTCACACCTCGTATTTAAAGGTTTGATTTTAAACCACACTCTCTAAGGTAAATGCTTACTTTGTCCAAGAAGGTTTTTTTATTGGATGTGCAATTGCATTCCTTCAGAACAGTCTGATCAACTTTACCAGGGAGCAGCTTAAGTAATTCGTTTCCCGTAAATGACATTGGTGGCAACACTTTATTAGCCGCTCTTGAAATAAATATTGGAATTGATTAGTCAAGTCAGCATTAATCTCATTTATATTTACATTAAGGGTAACTAAATCCAATTGAATATTTTGAAACGGTAAATGTAAGCCAGCGACTGGTTCAATTGATATCACGTTGCCCTGAAATATATAAATGAAATGAAAATAGTGGGCAGGCAGCTGTGAGCTACTATTTACTACCTTCTAGATATTATAAGTTTATTTTCCATATTATGTTCCAAGATGCCGGTGACCTTTAGTGGTCATCATAATGAAATCTAACGTGCAAATGTTCAAATAATGAAGGCCAAAAAAATCTCAGCTTTGCACCTACTTCCAATTGCTGAATTTAATTTGACAGTCTTAACAAAACATTTTTTTTTCTGAAAATGAGGCATTGAAGGACTGGTCGCTACAACCGTTCTGTTTATCTGTGCCTGTGTGGTTAGAATTGGACAATGTGTTAGACTGTCAAAATTATGAGCTTCATTTAAATTAAAGGCTGATCCATTGTCAGGAGCTTTTGAAATAAATAGAAAATGGCACTTTAAATTAAAAAGAAGTCTTGCAACTATATTATCATCCACGCTGAACTTTGTAAACTGTACATGTGACCATTCCATATATAATATGTATGAGAAATGGAGGATGAACAATATAAAATGCTGTTACTTGGGGAAGGCTACAGTAATAAAATGTTGTTCACTGCCAGCATTCAGTGCAATGTTGAAGTCAGAATTAACTTTTTTTTTATAAATGTTTTTTATTGGGTTTTTGAACAAAGTATATTTACCGTTATGTACACAGCATAAGAAACATATATATATATATATGTATACACATATATAGAAGAGAAAGGCACACCCAAACATACCAAAGAAGAGAAAATAGTAAATAGTAAAAAAAAATACGATAAACAATAAAATAGAATAACTGGTAGGGTATTGTGCACCAGCTCAACAGCAGCAACTCTGTACACCTGGCAAAATTATTTACAACACATAAGTAGGCGACTGTTTGCGGGGGGGGGGGGGGGGGGGGGGGGGGGGTTTGGAGACTGGGGGAGGTAAATATACATTTGGGTGCCGGAGAGATAATTACAGTGGGCAATACTCAAATGGGTTTGGGGTTGTTGTCGCTTGCTTCTCCCGGACGGATCTCGCTGCCGTCTCGTGCTCACCTCCACTTCTGCCGTTCCTCCCGTCTTTCGTCTTCATTCTCGTCGTTCCCTACTCCTGGAGATGCCGTGTTCATTATTGTATCCCGTGCCTTCCTTCCTGCGGGTTCTTGTTAAGTGGGCTCTATGTACCACTTTTAGCTGCACCTGGCTGAGCCTTGCGCACGTGGCGGTGGAGTTGACCCTATGCAGTGCCTCGCTCCAGAGTCCCCACCCTATCTCAATCCCCAGGTCCTCCTCCCATTTCTTTCTTGTTGCGTCCAGTATGGTATTGGCCCTTTCTATCAGTCGGTCATACATGTCACTACAGTTTCCTTTGTCTATTATGCTTGCATCCAGTAGTTCTTCCAGTAGTGTCTGTCGTGGCGGTTGTGGTCCTTGTCTTCTTTCGTAGGAAGTTTTTGAGCTGTAGATACCTTAGCACGTTCCCCCTGGCGAGCTGGAGTTTCTCTGTCAATTCATCCAGTGTTGCGATCCTGCCGTCCGTGTATAGTTCCCTGACTGTCAGTGTCCCTCCGTCCTGCCCCCACCTTTTGAAGGTGGCATCAGTCAGTGCTGGAGTGAACCTATGGTTATTGCAGATGGGAGCTTTGTCCGCCATTTTGGTCAGGCCAAATTGCTGCCGCAGTTGGTTCCAGGATTGGAGGGTGGCTATCATCATCATGCTGTTGGAGTGTTTTTTGGGTGGGGATGGGAGTGCTACCATGGCGAGGGCCCGGAGGGAGGTCCGCATGCAGGAGGCCTCTTCCGTGTGCACCCACTTGGCTTCTGGCTCCTTAATCCATCCCCTTATTCGCTCGGCTGTCGCTGCCCAGTAGTAGAATTGTAACTTTGGGAGGGCTAGCCCCCCCCCCCCCCCCCCCCCCCCTGGATTTTCTTTTTTATAGGACCTTCTTTTGGATCCTAGCATTCCCCCCCCCCCCACCCCCCCCCTCCCCCCCCCCCCCCCCCCACCCCCACCCCCACACCACCCATACGAACACCATGATTAGTTTGTGCAGTGCTTTGAAAAAGGCCTTGGGGATGTAGATCAGAATGGATCTAAGTAGGAAGAGGTACCTGGGCAATACGTTCATTTTGATCATCTGGACTCTCCCCGCAAGGGAGAGTGGGAGTGTGTTCCATCTTTGCAGGTCCTCTTTTACTTCCTCCGTCAAACTGGTGAGGTTCCATTTGTGGATCCCTTTCCAGTCATGGGCTATTTGGATCCCCAGGTAGTGGAATTTGAAGTCAGAAATAACTTGACTTGTTGTCCAGCATTTCAAGTCAACCCATGTGAAATGAGCTGAAGGAAGATACCGAGTAAAGACTCACAATCTGGAGTAAATTTTCAATACTTAAAATCAATAAATACAAAACATCCACTTTGAAACTTGCTTTTATATTGTACGTTAAACTATAACAATGAATAAGTTCAGGATTTGCAAATTGGAAGAACTTACTGTGCAGCACATGCAAGTTGCCTTGATTCTAAAGGGACCTTTACCCTCTTTTAAGCTGAGACGGATTGAGGAGACTTTCTATCCTTCAGCTCCACATTGAACTCTGGCCTAAAGACCAAACAACAGAGTTCCCTTTTTGTTTAGTTCTCTCTTCCTCTCCCTGTCACCTACAATCCTCATGGGAAAGTCCTCAATCACATCTTTGTAAAATGTAGCAAAAGTTTCTTTTTACTGCGCAAAATCAATATGTTGGAAAAGATTTGGACTCCAGGGCCGGTATTTCCATGCCTCTGACCTCAGTGGAATGGAGATGGCAAGGATTTAAAAATGGTGGGTGGGACCCAATTCTGTGACTCCCACCTTAATTTCCATGCCAGCATAGGATATGGTGACAGGAGGTGAGACCGCTCCTCTGCAGTTCTTACCTGACCAGCTCCATTGTGAAGAATAGGGATCTCATAGCCCTCTCTATTTTCATGGAGTCAGGCCAACTTCTCCATGGTGTGTGTTTCATGTCCCCTCATAGTTGTTGTGAACCATTGTCTGGTTGTGGAAACTTTTGAAAGGTAAATGAAAAGGGCGGGATTCTCTGACCCTCCGTGCCGGATTCGCACCCGACGCAGGGGCGGAATATAGCCGTTCGTGCCGGAAATCCGGCGCGACGGCACTTCTGCGATTCTCTGCGGACCCGCCAGTCCCGCGCCGCAGTCGACAGGGTGCTGGCGGGGGACCGTTGGAACAGGCCCCTGCGGTGATTCTCTGCGGTCGACCGGCTGAACTCCCACCGGCATGGTTTACATGTGGTACCACCCGTCGGGAGCTGGGACCCGCGGGCATGGTGGCGGTCCTGATGGGGCCGGGAGGTATTAGATTCCGTGGGTGGCCTCAGCGGTGGCCAGGCCCACGATCGGGGGCCACCGATCGGCAGGCCATCGCGATCTGGGAGGGAACTACCTCCCTCTGCGCAGGCCCGCTGTGTGGCTCTGCCTTGTCGGCGCCGCGGTGGGCCTCCGCTCGCATGAGCGGACCCACTTGCGGCCCCCGTGCGCATGTGCGGCCGCGCGGTCTGACTAGCAGGGCCCCACTGGCAGCCAGAGCTGCGGGATGCACGGCAGGGGTCTGCTAGCCCATTGGAAAATGGAGAATCACCCTGGACCTTCGAGGAAAAGGTCTAGAGTGATTTTCGCCCGTTTTCCGTGCCGATTCTGTGCCCCCATGCCCCTTCCATGCCCTCAAATTTATCTCCATGCCCTCCATGGTAACCAAAACCACGCTACATCTATACCCCCCATGCCATCTGAGCACATTCCACACCATGGGATTCTCCGACCACCCCGCCGGGTTGGAGAATCGCCGGGGGGCGGTGTGAATCCCGTCCCTGCGGGCTGCCGAATTCTCCGGCGCAGGGGTTTTGGCGGGGGCGGGAATCACTCCGCGCTGGTAGGGGGCCATTGTCAGCAGCCTGCCCGCTGATTCTCTGGCCAACGATGGGCCGAGTGGCCGCCCATTTTCGGCCGGTCCCGTCGGCGTAAATCACAACAGGTCCTTACCAGCGGGACCTGGCTCCACGAGTGGCCTGCAGAGTCCTCGGGGGGGGGGGGGGGGGGGCGTAGGGGGATTAGGCCCTGGGGGGTGTCTCCACGGTAGCCTGGCCCGCGATCGGGGCACACCAATCCGCGAGCCGGCCTGTGCCGTGGGGGCATTCTTTCCCTCCGCACCGGCCGCTGTCAACCTCCGCCATGACCGTGCACTGCGCATGCGCTAGGATGACTCCAGCACACGCTGGTGCTCCCGTGCATACGCCAACTCGCGCTGGCCGGCAGAGGCCCTTCGGCGCCGGCTGGCACGACGCCAAACACTCCGGCACCGGCCTAGTCCCTGAAGGTGCGGAGGATTCCGTATCTTTGGGGTGGCCCGACGCCCGAGTGGTTCACGCCACTCCTCAGCGCTGGAGAGGCCCACCCCGCTGGTTCGCGGAGAATCCCGCCCCATGGTGTTTCCATACTCATCCATCTAGTAGCTGTTCCTCCATCCAGTATGCACTATGTATAGAACATTGAACCACATAATAACAATGGCAAGTGTGGAAATGCTGAGAAAAAAACCCATCAGAACTCTTTCCTGAAAAATAAACTGCTGACACTACAACTCTATAAAAGTGTCAATTAGACAAGGCAATTTTAGTTTGAGTAACAGGTTTTTACCCACTTCACAACTGTTAATCTTGCCAAATAAACATTGAGATGTTGAAAAATGACATCACAGAAAGAACAGCTTATTGTAACCATTTGAGGATGTCAATCAAAGTCCACTTCAGTTGGCGAAACCTAACCTTCCTGAGCTCATGCAATTGTGAGCCTTGGCTCACAGCCAAGCATTCATAATGAGCACAGGTTAGAACCTAGAGCTGGGAAGTGGTGAAAGTCTCTTAGTAGAATTTTCCTGTAATTAGTTAGAGTGTCAGGTTCTGACTGGAAACCGTGGACGAGATTCTCCATGCTGCCGCACCCGTTCTCTGGTGCAGTGCACCCCCGCCGGCAGTGGGGTTCTCCGTCCCAGCAGCTGACCAATGGGGTTTCCCATTGTGGGCATCCCCGTACAGTCGAGAAATCCGTGGGCATGAGTGCGCTGCCGGTGAAGCGGAGGATCTGCCAACGGAGAATCTGGCCCGTGTATCTCTCCAGATGCACAGCCGGGTTTTCAGAGCAGATCTTGAGCTCGTCTGATTAAATAAAATTGGGGATAGTGGTTGATGCCGTTAGTCTGGTGGGGTGGGGCCTTATAGAGCTGGCATGGCCTGCTCCACAGAGATCAGGGCGCCATCTTAAAAGGGTGTCTCAATCAGAACCTCCCCGCACACAACCACCATGGCAGTATGTTTACTGGTCTACCTTCTCAAAGCAAGCTGCTCAATGCTCGCTCCCACCACTGTCAATGCAAGGTCCCTCACAATGCCCCCGCAATGCCTTTTCAATGCAAGGACCCCCCCCCCCCCCCCCCCCCCCCCCCAATGGCCACCCCACTTGTCACTGCCAAGTCTCCCCTTCAAAGGCCTTGGCACTCCCTCTCTCTCCCCCTACTCTCACCCCCATAATGGAACCTCTCCTTCCCAGTTGGGCTGCTCAGAGGGCTCACCCATGGCAATGCCCCCTGGAGCAGATTGGCACAGGTTGGCACTGTAAATCTATGCATGGAGGGCAGCACACAGGATTCCATCGCAAAACACGCTATTAATCTGCCATTTTGGCCCATTGGCGAGGTCCAGATGCTGGCCCCCCACACCCGTTCAATCCAAATCCTGCCCCTCCTCGCCCTGCAGACAAGTCAGGGCATCGCCCACCATGGGAATTGTTGGGTCATCGCCCCACAGGAAGCACAATGAGGGTGACTAATCCCCCACCCACCCCCCCACTGCCCCTACCAGAGACCGCCACCAGAAACCCCCCGTAACAGGCCCACAGCAGACAACACTGCCCTGGAAGAGAACCCACCCTCCATATCAGGGATAGACTTTGGGTCACCTACATAAATAGTTGCACCATTGTCCCACCGTAAGATGCATCGTGTCAGGGCCACGCTGGCAAATACTTGTATCAATCCACGCCGCGTGAATACCAGTCCACAGTTTCGGGGCATTGTAGGGGCAGGGAGAATCCGGTGCCAAGGCCCTTAATAGGAGCAAAGGGGTCATTTTGACTCAGGGCATGAATATCAGCTGGCCTTGGAAAGGGTCCAGAGGAGGTTCACAAGAATGATCCCTGGAATGAAGAACTTGTCATACGAGGAACGTTTGAGGAATTTGGGTCTGTACTCGTTAAAGTTTAGAAGGATGAGAGGGGATCTTATTGAAACTTACAGGATACTGCGAGGCCTGGATAGAGTGGATGTGGAGAGGATGTTTCCACTTGTAGGAAAAACTAGAACCAGAGGACACCATCTCAGACTAAAGGGCCGATCCTTTAAAACAGAGATGAGGAGGAATTTCTTCAGCCAAAGGGTGGTGAATCCGGAACTCTTTTCCGCAGAAGGCTGTGGAGGCGAGTTCACTGAGTGTCTTTAAGACAGAAATAGATAGGTTCTTGATTAATAAGGAGATCAGGGGCTATGGGGAGAAGGCAGGAGAATGGGGATGAGAAAATATCAACCATGATTGAATGGTGGAGCAGACTCAATAGGCCGAGTGGCCTAATTCTGCTCCTATGTATTATGATCACTGCTGCCACCACTAGCGGGGGACTGGAGCATCACAAAAGGATCAGCACCGATTCCGTTTTTCCCCAATCGGGATTCTCCGCCACATCGGGTACTCCGCTACCGGTGCAAGGTGGAGTATCCAGCCCACTGTATCATGATTATGTGCTCAAGCCTCGAATGGGGTTTGAACCCACAACCTTCCAACTCAAAAGGAGAGTCAAGACTTTGAGCAGCGATCAAAAGCTGGCAGTCTGAAAACAGAAAATAAAAGCAAAGAGACAACAAAGATTTATATTTCAGAGAGAAATCAAAGAGAACAACCAAGTGAGTTAGTTGCACGTGATCATAATGTAGCTTAAGATATAATGAACAAATTCATTTTCCATCCTTTTTCAGTGAGTTCTCGTGTGTGTGCCTATGCAATCCAACCTTCATACAAAAGGAAGAAGTGTTACAACCCCCACGGAGGTCACAGGGTGTGGACCATTAGGCTCCCCGTGACATCTGCTGAGCGCAATCCTCTCTGGTAACAGGGCGGGGCTTTCCCTTAACGTGGGGAGCATGTGCAGTATAAAAACCCCGACCGAGATGAAAGATGGCGCGGGAGAAGCATTTGGGGAGTAGAGTAGTCTAGTTGACATATGTTGATAAACCCAGTTTTTGCATCCTACCTATTGTATCCTTGTGGTGACTCTGTGTGGACTCTACAAGAAGATTAATCAGTAGCTGAGAGCAAAGTTTGACTTCAATGGACAGTTAAACTGGGTGGGGTGTAAAGTGTGTGATTGGTTCAGTTCAGTTACTCGTTGGGCAGCTTAGGTTAAAATTACTTGGGGCGGCCCGGTGGCGCAGTGGTTAGCACTGCTGCCTCACAGCTCCAGGGACCTGGGTTCAATTCCGGCCTCGGGTGATTGCCTATGTGTAGTTTGCACTTTCTTTCCGTGTCTGCGGCATTTCCTCCGGGTGCTCTGGTTTCCTCCCACAGTCCAAAGATGTGCAGGTTAGGTAGATTGGCCATGCTAAATTTCCCCTTAGTGTCCAAAAGATTCGGTAAGGTTACTGGGTTACAGGGATAGGGTGGAAGCGTGGCCTTAAATAGGGTGCCCTTTCCAAGTTTCGGTAAAGACTTGATGGGCCGAATGGCCTCCTTCTGCACTGTAGGGATTCTATGATACGCCCCAGAGGAACAAGAATTTTCATACAGGCATTTACATTTAGACATAGAACATAGAACAGTACAGCACAGAACAGGCCCTTCGGCCCTCAATGTTGTGCCGAGCCATGATCACCCTACTCAAACCCACGTATCCACCCTATACCCGTAACCCAACAACTCCCCCCTTAACCTTACTTTTATTAGGACACTACGGGCAATTTAGCATGGCCAATCCACCTAATCCGCACATCTTTGGACTGTGGGAGGAAACCGGAGCACCCGGAGGAAACCCCACGCACACAGGGGGAGGACGTGCAGACTCCACACAGACAGTGACCCAGCCGGGAATCGAACCTGGGACCCTGGAGCTGTGAAGCATTTATGCTAACCACCATGCTACCGTGCTGCCCCATTTATTTTTCATTTGGCTGTTTTGCCAAATGGCTTAAAATTCAGAGTGATGTGATATTTCTTGAAGTGTTCTCTACCTACAAACAACCCCCCTCTCCCCTAAGGCATTGTCTTCTTAAAATAATGTTTGCCAAGTTTCAATTATTACTTTGGTGGGGGGGGGGGGGGGGGGGGGGGGGGGGGGTTGGGGGGAGAGCCATGTGTCATTTTTGTAAGTGGCATGATGCTGCGCACAACATCATTTATATCATCATGTTGTTTGTAAACAATGATTTGCCAAAACATTTTCATGAGAGTATGCCTTTAAAAAAATTAATTTGTTGCTCACACCTTTAATTAATGTTCACTCGTTCATCTCAGCTCCTACTCCCTGCACACACACACTGGAAATCACAAGGCAGTTGTGCTTGATTGCTGTTTCCAGCTCTCCCGTCTTTCCTAAAATGAAACAAATTCACGCTGCTGGTGAAAATGGTGGGCCTGGTGAGGCTGTGAACATTGCTTTGTGATTTATTGGAAAATTGCCTAGAAACAGAAAGAAATATGTCATTTTGTCTCCCGCTTCCTCAATGCATTACTTTTTAGTGATCTAATCACTATAAAATATAATTTTATGGGTTAGGATGGAGTGCTCATTAAATACCCAAATAATGGAAAAGAAACCTAATGGTAATCTTAAAAGAACTGTGTGAAGGAATAAAGTCAAAGACACCAGTTCCTATTTTTCAATTCATAGGTGTTTCAGTATTTCTTAAAATAAAGTGATTTAGAAATTAATTAGAATGTAAAAGAAGTGGCTGATTTATTTTCAAGTGAAGCAATGACGAGCTCTGTGAAACTGTGAACACTTTTGTACAGAGGAGACAAAAAAGTAATCCAATCAACAAAGAGTGTCAGATGACATAAACTGTGAGAGCAATGCTCAAGTGGTTTGCTTTCGTCGTTTAAGTTTTGAATAAGGGGCTTAGTTTCACATATGATTGAATTTTTCTTGTGAAGTATATTGTTTTTACCTTAGCACTTATTTATTCACCATAATGTCATTAACAAGATTGTTTTTATAAGGCCACGAAGGAGTCCACACCGAGTAGTTCAAAAAAACTTAGTTTATTTACAACCTCTATTATATACATCACGCTGTAAAATCCCAACTAGGTCTGCCTTGCCGGTGTCTAACTGGTCAGCTTTATATACCATCCAACTATACATTGTTTGGAAGACCCCCGCCCCCTTAATGGGGGAGTTTGTACTCTGCAAGGTTTACAGGGAAGTTAATTGTTCCCACCCCGTAGACACTTGAGGATTTTAACAATTGTGTAACATAAGATTTTGGGAAATATGAATTTTGTGCTGTACCCAAGGGTATTTTACTGAAAAGAATCATGTGCGCCTGATTATAAAGTTCAATGTGTAATTAGCTCACTTCTATATCTGAATTCTAAAGTAACTTCAACTGCAACACATGGTTTCAAAAACGAATCTGAAATAAAACCCAAAGATGTGCAGGGTAGGTGGATTGGCCACGCTAAATTGATCCTTAATTGGGAAAAAAAAAAGCAGCATGGGAGCAACTCATAAACACTTTTCTTTCTCTCCCTGCAGGAGGTGTAAGGTAGAGCTGCGGGAGTGTTCTTTGTGGATTGTGTGGGAAGCAAAAACATTTGCGGAGGATGACTGTGCGATCTGGATGCCCAAAGGCTCAACGATGAGGGTGAGCATGAGTAGTGTCTGCTCAGGTGAGGAGGTGCCTGGAGAGAGAGAGGAATGAGTGGAGCTGGATAGTGTGTAGTTCTGAAGAGATTTGTGCAGGAAAAATGCTGAGAAAGTCAGAGTATGAGGCTGGGGTCCTGAAAGTGTTATGTCGCTCACCTTTCCCACCCTCCTGAAGTCCTGACTCCTCAGTGCACTGTCTTCAGATTGGGGGGGATTGCACTTTTGCTCTTGACGCACTTGGCCACTTCCATTTTGGTCCACGTGCTTGGAGAGAATGTTCTCTTCCACCCCCCCATCCTTGGGAGAGCTCATTTCACTGTACTCTTTCAGATCCCACATCAAGATCTCCAGGTAAGTATGAGAGACAGGGAGCAGCCTTCCTGGATCCTTCCTCCATTGCTTTGATTGTTACAGCCTCAAAGATCTAACTGCTCCCGAGTCATTGTAGTGAATGCCATAGTCTCTTTAATTAGAAACACTGACTGTGACTGCATCAGCACGTCATCCGACCCATCCTCCCTCACGAGTCAAGCAACCCGGAGGCGGGATGCTGATGTTGTGATTGAATTGAAGATCCACTGTGAAGCCTGCCCACTAGTAACTCAGGTTCCAATCTGAAAACAGTCCCACAGTTCTGGCAAGGACTAAGTTCATTAGATTCACTTCATGAACTCTCTCTGTTTCTCTCTACAGGTGCTTCCTAACTTGCAGAGTATTTCCAGTGCTTTCTGTTTTTATTTTACAATATGTGCTCTGTTGTGTGTACAGTGCTTCAAAAGTCATCTCAGATTGTTTGATAAAGTGTTTTACTTGGACAGGTGAAAGATAAAGTTCTTCATGAAGCAGGGAATCTGACAGACAATTAGAGACCTAGAGTTAAAAAAAAACACTTACTGGAAGAGTAATTAGAATCTGGTGCGAAACTTAATGACATGCAGTTCATTTCAACACTATTGGGATATGTTATTACTTTGCAGTTAAATAATGCCTATTGGGAGCTGCAAGTTCTTTTTCTCTGCTGCCTCTGTGGTCAAATAGACCGTCCAACCCAATGGTCTACCTGTAGTGAGAAAGAAATGGAAATCCAATTATAAAGCTTTCAGCTCTTCACCCATGGAGAAGGCAAAAGATAAAGGTCAGCCTGAAATTTGAATGACAGGGCTAAAGTCTTTTACTCATAATTTTGTGTTTGCAATAGAATTCAGAGCAATTCACAGCCTTAAAGGCCTAAGTGAGAACAGCAATTAATTGTAATGAATAATCTGACAAATCTGGTTGACATATGGCTGCTAATGCCCTCCTTTCTAGTGGGAGCAGTGCAGGGATTAGATTAACTAAAATGAAATCTGGGACCGCCATGCCATCTGCATGTTCAATAGGAGAAGATACATGCTAAATGGTGAGTGGGTAGATTTTTGTTTTCCACTGAGTACTCTGTGAATACTCAGTAGATCTGGGAATATCAGTTTTAATATCGCACCACCTGTCTAGTAATGTAGTAAGATGCACAGTCTAACACAGGTTGGTAGACTATTAGGTCAAGACCGCTATGCTGTGATTTCTAATTTTAATAAAATACAGCAATGCTGAATAAATATTGCTTCCTTTTATGATCTTCAAAATACAAGCCTTCCAGATACTTGCTTTAAGTAACAACATGTTCCGAAGCAATTAAAACAGAGGTTCCGATCAAGCCGTTTGTTTTAAATCTTAAGTAAAAATGCTTTAAATCAAAAGTTATTTCCATTTTCAACCAAAGTCAGCAAAATAATTTTGGATCTTTTTGGAACAAATAAAAATTAAAAAGCTGCCTTTCTTAGGGGACTGGGTTTCTATGCAGTGTCGAGGCCTGGCTTACAGTTTTAAAAGAATAAATTTTGTGTATTCAATTTGTTTTTAAATTAAGGGGCGATTTAGCATGACCAATCCATCCACCCTGCACATCTTTGGGTTGTGGGGGTGAGACCCGCAAAGACATGGGGACAATGCTCAAACTCCACTTGGACAGTGACCCGGGGCCAGGATCGAACCTGGGACCTCGGTGCCCTGAGGCAGCAGTGCTAACCACTGCGCCACCGTGCTGCCCTTGGCTAAACTTACACATGCATAAGGATCAGAGCTAAGCCATATTTAAGAGTAAAAGCTCAAAAGGTCACTCCCTTAATATAAAGTTAATGAAAGATCATCAAAGGGATTACCTAGGGCTCTATTTCAAAGAGTACTGTTTTCTTCAACTTTTCTACGAGCTGCGTTGTACAGTTTGTACAGGATTTTACAAAATCACATTCATAGGGCACGATTCTCCGGAAAGATTTCTAAGTATGGTAATGAGGGGAACTGCCGTGACCTTCCCGGACCTCGGCCCAGCGAGGCCGGAATGGCTATTCAATGTTAATTGGTCCACTTAACGAGGCCCCACGGGCTGCACGCCGCAAATGAATGTGCGCCAGCCGATTCTCCAGCACCATGCTCGCCAGCCCTCCACGAACAATGTCGAGCAGCACTTAAGCTGCACTTGCTCAGCCAACCCCAGCCAGGTCACACCAATGGCACCCAGGAGACCGGTCCCAAGATTCAGGGACCCAGATTTAGGGAATCTTCTAGAGGTAGTGATGGCCAGGAGGGATGTCCTGTTCCTCTGAGGGTCCCAGAGGGTCAGCCATCGGGCAGCAAGTGCTGCCTGGGACGAGGTGTCGGCAGCTGTGAGCTCCAGGTGTGTGACCAGGAGGACTTGCCTCCAGGGCCGGAAAAAGGTCAACAACCTACACTGGGCAGCACAAGAGGGTAGAAAGCCCCCCCCCCCAACCCCGAACCCCTTATGCCCCCATGCGGGCATCCACCCCCCAACTCTTCTTGTGATCCCCAACCCTCCATCCTTTCAAACCCCAACCCTCCCTTCACCCCTGCCCTCACATCACGACCACCCTAAGCCTTCCGTTACACTGGCGGTAGGATGCTGGACTTAAGAATCCTCACCTCCTTTGAGGAACGGGCCCTGGAGGTGACTGGGGTGGCCGAGGGCAGAGCGGTCACCAACGTGGGGGCTGGCGGATGCCGCAGAGGTGAGAAACCAGCAGGTTCCACCCGGAAGACCTGTCAAACATGAGTTGTTATTGCCTTACTGACTGACCCATCCCTCCCACTGACCACATGTCCATTCCCCCGAGGTTGACAGTGCCGGCCCATCCTGAGTTGTCCCCTCTCCCGCCACCCATGGGACCACCTAAGAAGGGAGATCTGAGGAAGACACGATCGAGGCATTACCTACCCACCACCAATACAGATACACACACCTCGGTGGGAAATGTTAGTGGTCAGGCTTCTGGGGCACAATCTGGTGAGCACCACACTGCTGATGATGCACATCAGGCGGATGCAGGAACTCATAGGAGAGACAGCAGTCGGAGGGCTGCTGGATCCCAGGATCCAGCTGTGTCACAGCCTGATGTTGAGCCTATGGAAAAGGTAAACCCAGAGCTGATGGAGACGATAGGAAGTGAGCAGGACATTCAGAGGGAGATGTCAGCAAATCCATGGCTGATTGGAGGAGTCCCAGAGGCTACGGGTACAAGAGATGTTGCCGGCAATGCGTGGCATCAAGGCCAACATTGCTAGGGTAACGACCGCAGTGGAGAGTCTGGTGCATGCCGTCGGCTCCATTAGTGAAGGTGTCCAAGGCATGGCACAGTCTGTGACAGCCATGTCTGAGGGCCTTGGCAGAATGTCCACCTCGCTGGGGGATGTGATCCAATACCAGGCTGTCCTTGATGGGGTTCTGTGGCACATGTCCCAGTCTCAGACGGACATGGCCGAGGTGCTGCGGAGCTTATCCCAGTTGCAGGTGGGCATTGCCAAGGCACTGCAGAGCAAGGCCCAGTCACTGAGGAGCATCGCCGAGTGTGTCGACAAGATGGTGTGGACCATGGGGAGCCGGCAGAACTGGCAGAGCCAGATGATGCAGGGACATCCGGAGGCTCAAACCAGCTGCCCCTCCATCCCAAGGTGAACCCTGGGGTCCCACGGGCACCGACTGGGAAGAGGGGGCACTGGTTGGCAATCCGGACCTTTTCCATGGAGTGGTGATGGTAGCCACTAACTCCACCCCTCTGATGAGGCCGCGAGTCACATTCAGTACCTGGAACAGGGCACCGACAAATGAGCCGCGGCCTTCCGGCCCCAGAGCCCCCACAGGACGCCTGCCATGGGCATCGAAGGCCACAGGACGAGTTAAACAGCTGGCTGCCTCCACCTCTGATGTGCATCCTGGGGATACACCTAAACGTAGTAGTAGAGCTAGGAAGGCAAAGCACATCGAGGATCATTGAGGGCACCGGCGGAGGGGGTAGGGGATAGGTAAAGGGTGAGTGGGGTGAAGGGTCTGTGTGGGGAGGGGGGAGCGGTACCATCGGGAGAGTGGGAAATTGTTAAACACAATAAACAACCAGCATGATGCCTCTGTCACTTTCTTCTGCAACGTGGGCCGACCTCCAAATCCTTGGCCCATCTCACCAGACATCTCCCCCAGCCCCGGCATACTGCGTGCAGGTGATGGGTGTGAGTGAGCACTTAGCAGACAGGCAGGGGTAAGACTATGGCATAGATTGAGGAGCACTGGCGCTCAGCTCTCTGCAGGTTCTCATCACCGCCACCTCCCTGCCCTCGACAGTGACCCACTGACAGTGCCGACACAGTCCCAGCACCCTGGAGTAATGTAACACATACTTGGGGAGGGCGGGAGATGAGGGTGGGGGTGGATAAGGTAGCGATGACAGACCAGGCCACGTCCTAAATGAATTGGGCACGTCTGAGGGCCTCCCTGGCCCTCTGGGCTTGCTGGACCCTCGCCGCTGCTGCCTGTCCTGCAGCCTCCGGCTGGTCCTCCGGTTCATCCTGGGGCTCGTCCTCCAGCCCCTGCTGGTCCGGCACCACCTCATTATCCTCGTCCCCCTCCTCCTCCTCCTCGGTGGCCACATCCTCATCATCAACCTCCATCCCGTCACACCACTGCTGGACGAGGGTGTGGAGGACACAGCAGACTCTCACGAAGTGGGAGACTCTCCGGGTGGTGTGCTCCAGGGCACCACCGGGGCGATTGAGGTATCGGAACCACATCTTGGGAGTCCGATGCACCGCTCAACCGCTCTAGCTTCCAGACAGAGATCCCTTTTCTTGGAGGGGGCGGGAGGGGGGGTTGTGTGTGTGTGTGTGGGAGGGGTTATGTGTGTGTGTGGGGGGGCGGGGTCTGTATGTATGGGGGTGTGTGGAGGGGGTTCCTTTCGGCAGGGAGTCCCTGTGAGGGTCCCCTATTTATTACCTGGGGATCTCCCTATTACACAGCTCCCTGTGAGAGGTCTCCTATTCCAGGTGTCCCTGTGGGGTGGGGGTCCCTCTATTTATTACAGAGGTCCCTGTGTGGGGTCCTCCTATTACAGGTGTTCATGTGGGTTGAGTCACTCCATACTTGGGGTGGGGGGGAACCCAGGCAACCTGGGGGTGGGGGCTGCTGTGCGGTGTGGGGGGTGAGGTTGGAGGTGATTTGCAGTGCGGGGTGGGGGGGGGGGGGGAATGACCGGCCACGAAACCTCACTATCGGGCTGCCCATTCAAGATGGCGGCCCAATAGCAGGATTCCCTGGGAATCCTTCGTATTCCACACCATGCATAAATGTGCATGGCGTGGAACACTGAATTGCACTCCACTTTCTGGCCGCAAGGGATCATAAAACTGGTGCAATTCAGCTCTGGCGGGAGGACTTTGGTCCTGGCCCAAGCTCCATTCTCGGGCTACCGACACTATTCCTCTCGCTGTCTGAGGTTGACTGGACTGCTCACAACCTTGGTGTCATGTTGAGCTGCTCAAGGTGAGCTTCTGGCCATGTATCTCCACCATTACTAAATTCCATCTCACAATCACAGAATTGTTACAGCACATTTGGCCCATCGTGTCTGCATCGGCTCTCTGTGTGAGTATTTCATCTGGTGCCATTCTCCTACTTTCTCCCCTATTCCTGCGCATTGTTTCTTATCAAATAATCATCTAATTCCCTCTTGAGCCTGCCTTCATCATACTCCCAGGCAGTACTTTCCAGCCCGTTACTATCTGCCGTGTGAAAATGTTCTACTCGTTATGCTTCTGCTGCTTTTATCAGTTACCTTCCATCAGTTTCCTCTGGCTCCCGATCCTTCCGCCAATGGGAGCAATTTCTCCCTACCTGCCTTGTCCAGGCCCCTCATGTTCTAGATTATTTGCCAAAGTGTTTTTCTTTCACAAATCTCCCCTCAGCCTTCTTTTCTTCGAGGAACAGAGTCCAATTTTTTCCAATTTACCTCGATAACTAAAGTTTCTCATCCCTGGAATAATTCTTGGAAACCTCTTCTACACTTTCTCCAATGTCTTCCTAAAATGCGGTGCCCAGAACTGTACACAGTACCCTAGCTGAGGTCTAACTAATGTCTTATATAAGCTAAACACAACCTTATTCTTGTACTCTTTTTGTATCTCCTTAGCATCATCTGACTCAACTAACTTGTCGAAATCCACATCCATGCCTTTGTTACCTTGAGACTTTAATTTCCAATGCACTCCTAGCTGGTCTCCGTTTCTTACCATCCATAAACTGGAGATCATCCAAAACTCTGTTGCTCTGGCGCTTACTTGCACCAAGCCACTTTCCCTTATCACCTCTGTGCTCGTTGAACTTAATTGGCTCCAGTCTGGATACACCGAAGCCAGGATTCCCAGGGTCAGCCGCCAGAGTAGGAAAACCCGATGGCACGGTGAATTGGGCTTCAGGCCAAAAACAGGTTTCACACCAGAGAAACACATTATGAGTCTCCCAGCCTGCCCAGCTGGTCCTGATGAGCTTCCAGATGAGATTCCTGCCCAGAACTGGTGGGCATGTTCAATAGAGCTGTTTTAAATGCAATTGACAGGCCTCCAGATCCCCAGCCATAAGTCCCACTGACATGCATTGGTGCAAGTCCTGAGAAACGGGACCTGGTGGCTCACAGTCCGAGAGGTGGCAATGAGGTGAGTACCCTCCATACAATCACCTCCAGGGTGCCAATGGGGGTCGTTCATGGGAGATGGGGTTCAAGGGGCTTGTGCTTTGATGAAGGGGCACAGGGACTACTGGGATGGGGGTCATTTGGCTGCTCTTCCCATCTGCAGCAGTTAAACCCTTTAAATAGTCTGTCAGTATCTTAAAAATACAGTTCTGTGATAATAAAGTGAAAGTGTTTCCATCTGTATCCCCAAACCCTTTACACAGTCTGTCAATATGCCAAGTTCAAACATCTGTGGGATGAAGGTAAAGATATCCCATTTAATATGGTGGAAACCTTTGAAGTTTTTTTTTCAAAGCCAATTTCACTGCCCTTTTACTTTTTCTAGCCTGTTTATATGCCTAGAAACCTTAAAGCTTTGAACTGCATTGCTTGAATTTAGTTTCACTGTCATTAATTAACGTCGACAATCATGGACTTGGATTCCCTGGTGTTAATTTCCAATGAACGGGATTCCAAGCTGGCTGTGTGCAATTGAAAAATACACACTCAAATTTTATGTCACCCTAGAAATTGTCAAAGAAGCAGACACAACATTCTAAAGGTATGCAGCTGGGGTGAGGGTGTGCATCAGGGTCTGGGAGCAGATGGTCAATGGCATGTGTGGTTATCAGTCATGATCTTATCGAATGGTAGAGCAGTAGCCAAATTACCTATTCCTGCTCCTATTTCTTATGATCTTATTATGATAAGTCCAGAAAGAGTAGGCTTCATGGACCAGATAGTCTTTTCCCATCATTTTCATATTCATAGAAAGTTAATTATGTTCCTGAGTGAATATCGAAGCAGAGACAGCAGATAAAAGAGTTCTTAAATGACATTCAGTCATTTGTTCGCACATAAGTGCTTCAGTAAGTGCTTCAATTCTGACACATGGTGCAAAGGTACACTTGGGCCTGCATTGTCACACAGATGGAATGGATCTCCGTCTGCACAAAAATGATGTCAAAGGCTCAAATCTGGAGGTTCTGCCTCTGCCATTTTCAAGGGGTTTGGAGAGATGGGTGGGGTTGGAATGGGGCTGGATTCTAAAATATTTGTGTTTCCTGGAGGCTGCTGCCAATATTGATTAGTTGCCTCCATTGACGTCTGTTTTTGAGGATGGTTTGAAATCTGAAGTTTGCAGATTAAAGGAACAGGACTAAAACTTGTGGATTTGTTTAGATAGCCAGGCCACTGCTTTTGGATAAACTCCCTAACACCTTTGGGAGGAGGTTAGGTCCCTATGAGATTATCAGAAGTAGAGATGACTGTGCTTAAAAGGTGAAAGCACTCATTGGAATTGTCAAGCAGACAAAGAACTGTCAATGATGGAAAATAATTTTCAAGCTCTCAAATTACTGTCAAAGCTGTCAAAGAACTGGCAAACTCATTGGAACTGTCAAAGATTCTTGCAGCTGTTAAAGCTGTTAATGAATTTAAATCTGCTGGTCTTCAAATGTTAAAAACGTATGTGGAGTTTAAAAAACGTAGTGCATGCTCAGTCACTATGTCTGTTGGCATAAGACTACCATTGTAGGATTTGTGCTGCATGACTGACTGTAAATCTAAAATTATCGCAGTGGGGTGCCTGTTAAGTGAGCAGTTTGATTGAAAGTTTTTATAGGATAAAAATGTTTGTATTCATAAGAGGTTAAGTATTTCCGTGAAAGGTTTATTTTTAAAAGAGATTAACTGAAGCAAATTCAATGTTTTTGAATGTTTGATTTATTGATGAGCATGTTGTTTTTTAAAATGGTGATGTCATCAGTAGACACATGATTTATTTTTCATCAATATGGCTCCCGAGGTTGTCCATGGTAGTTACTGGGTGAGTTGGCATGGGAGTGGCGTAGGGAAAAGGGTGGTTGGTGGGGGTGCATAAGTTGGCATGAGTTTACACTCAGTATAGGGGCTATAAATTGACATGGGGATGAGAGGAGGCATGGGCAGGCATAGGTAGAATGGCATAGTGTGGAATCAAAATTATGAGGGGTCCTTTAGTGTGATTAGAGGGGCATAGGTTGCCATAGGGATAATAAGGGCCATGGGAGAATGGATAAAGGGGCAAAGGTTTGCATAGGTTTGCATGGAGGGAATGAAAGGCCAGTCAGAGTGCTTAGGGGCATGTGGTGGCACAGGTTAGAATGGATGGGGCATGGGGAATGTGAGGGGGTGGGTGGTGTGGGCAGGAGGGTTGTTTTTTATTTCACTAATTTTATTAAGGCATTTTGGTATAGTATACAACAATACAAAACAGTGTGCAAAACAGTGCAAAAACCAGCTCCCCTCCTACAAGGACCCCCCTAACTACCCCCCAAATCTACGTTTCCCTGACCACTCCTCCCCCCCTCGCCCCCGCTGACGATTAATTTTCCGCGGAGAAGTTGATAAATGGCTGCCACCTCCAGGCGAACCACGACAGTGACCCTCTCAGAGCGAACTTAATTTTCTCCAGACCGAAAAAGCTCGCCATATCCGATAGCCAGGCCTCCGACTTCGGGGGCTTTGAATCCCTCCATGCCAGCAGAATTCGTCGCCGGGCTACCAGGGAAGCAAAGGTCAAAACATCAGCCTCTCTCTCCCCCTGGACTCCCAAGTCCTCCGAAACGCCAAAAATTGCCACCTCTGGACTCATCACCACCCTTGTTTTCAGTACCCGGGACATAACGTCTGTGAATTCCTGCCAGTACCCCCTAAGTTTTGGACATGCCCAGAACATGTGGACATGGTTCGCTGATCCTCCCGAACATCTGGCACACCTGTCTTCCAGTCCAAAGAATTTACTCATCTGGTACACTGTCATGTGGGCCCGGTGGACAACCTTTAATTGAATCAGGCTGAGCCTAGCGCATGTTGTGGTCGCGTTTACCCTGCTCAACGCCTCCGCCCATAAGCCCTCTTCTATCTCACCTCCGAGCTCCTCTTCCCACTTAAGCTTCAGCTGCTCCGTCTGCGATTCCTCTGTCCCCATAGGTTCTTTGTATATATCTGAGACCCTCCCCTCCCCCACCTATCCACTAGACACGACCCTGTCCTGGATCCCCCTAAGTGGCAGGCGTGGGAAGGATGGAATTTGTCTGCGTAGAAAGCCCCACACCTGCAAGTACCTGAAATCATTCCCTCCCGCCAGCCCAAATTTCTCCTCTAGCGCCCTCATACTCGGGAAGCTCCCTTCCAAGAACAGATGCCCCATCCTGTCGATCCCATTCCTCCGCCATGTTCGGGACCCACCATCCATATTTCCCGGGGAAAACCGGTGATTGTCGCAAATTGGGGACAAAACCGATGCTCTCACTTCCCCCACGTGCCTTCTCCATTGGCCTCAGATCCGTAAAGTCATCACCACTATGGGGCTGGTGGAGTACTGTGCCGGTGGGAGCGGCAGGGGCACTGTAACCAGGGCTGCCAAACCGGTGCCCCTGCACGAAGCGGCCTCCACCCGCCCCCAAACCCACCCCGCACCTACCTTCCACTTCCTTATCATCGCTATGTTGGCCGCCCAGTAGTAATCACTAAAGTTTGGCAGCGCCAGTCCCCCCTTCCCCTCGGTTCCTCTGGAGCACCAATCTCCTCACTCGCGGGGACGTTCCCGCCCACACAAATCCCATAATCATTTTATTGACCTTCTTGAACAACGACCGTGGAATGAAAATGGGGAGATACTGGAATATGAACAGGAATCTCGGGAGGATTGTCATTTTAAACCGTCTGCACTCTCCCCGCTAGTGTCAGTGGGAGCGCAACCCACCTCCAGAACTCGACCCTCATTTGCTCCACCAACCGCGATAAGTTCAACTTGTGCAGCCGCCAGTCCCACGCCACCTGTATCCCTAAGTATCTAAAACTGTCCCCTACTAACCTAAACGACAGCCCCTCAGCTGACCTCCTGGTCCCTCACGTGGGCTACAAGCAACTCACTTTTTGCTATGTTTAATTTATACCCCGAGAACCGGCCGTATTCCCTCAGGATTCCTATGATTTCACCATCTCAGCCACTGGATCCGTGATGTATAAGAGCAGGTCGTCGCCGTACAATGAAACTCTATGTTCCACCCCTCCCCATACCAGCCCCTTCCAACCCCCAGAAGCTCTCAGGGCAATTGCCAGCGGCTCTATTGCTCGCGCAAACAACAGTGGGGAGAGGGGTCACCCCTGCCTTGTCCCTCGGTACAGTCTAAAATAGTCAGATGCCGTCCTATTCATCCTTACACTAGCCTCCGGAGCCTGGTACAACAGTCTGACCCAGTCGATAAAGCCCTCCCCGAATCCAAATTGTCCCAGCACTTCCCGTAAATAGTCCCACTCAACCCAGTCGAAAGCCTTCACAGCATCCATTGCCACAACTACCTCTGCCTCCTTACTCTCCGGGGGCATCATGATCACATTCAACAGCCTTCTTAGGTTGGCCACCAGCTGCCTGCCCTTGACGAACCTGGTTTGATCTTCCATAATAACGTCCGGCACACGGTTCTCAATCCTAGCAGCCAATAGCTTGGCCAGCATTTTAGCATCGACATTGAGCAGAGAGATCGTCCTATAGGACCCACATGCCTCCGGGTCTTTGTCCTTTTTCAATATCAGGGAGATGGTGGCATGTGGCATCTTCGGGGGTAAAACCCCTCTGTCTCTTGCCTAATCAAAACTCTAACCAGCACCGGCCCCACTATCTCAGAGAACGTTTTATAAAACTCCACCGGATACCCATCCGGCCCCGGGGCTTTACCCAATTGCATGGCCCTCAAGCCCCTCAGTATTTCTTTGGTCCTAATCGGGGCCCCCAGCCCGTCTACCAACGCCCTACCCACTTTTGGGAAGGTCAGTCCATCCAGAAAGCGCCGTTTCACGACGGCAGCGACCAGGTGTGGTTGCCGCCGTCGTGAAACAGTCGCGAATGACAGGCCGTTCGGCCCGTCCGGGTCGGAGAATCGCCGGTTGCCGTGATAAACGGTGAGCGGCGATTCTTCCGAGGGGGGGGGGGGGGGGGGGGGGGGGGGGGAAGAGTGAGGGGGGCGTGAAATTTGTCGGGAGGCCCTCCCGTGATTCCGTGATTCTCCCACGCGGCATGGGGAGTGGAGAATTGCGCTCTCTACGTCTGTCACCCCCGCCAGAAATCAATTTGGGAATACACCTTATGAACATGTGAATATAATGAAAACTCCTTCCCCGTCGGAAGACCACCACTCCATGGATCAGCACCCCCCCTTTTGCTCCATAAACCCCCTCAGTTCTTTTGCCATTGCCTGCACCTTACCCGTTTTTGAACACGACCGGTCTCGGCCGGAGTCAAGGACTGTGTTAAAATCACCTCCCATAATCAGCCTTGCGAGTCCAGGTCAGGTATCTTCCCCAGCAGTCTCTTAATAAAATCCCCTTCGGCCCAATTTGGGGCATATACATTGACTACAACTACCCTCATCCCCTCGAGCTTACCACTCACCATGACAAATCTGCCTCCCCTTGAGATTGTGCTACCCATCTCGAATTGCACCCGTTTGTTAACCAAAATCGCGACTCCCCTGATTTTAGTGTCCAGCCCGAGTGGAAGACCTGGCTAATCCAGCCCTTCCTTAATCTGACCTGATCAGCTACTTTCAGATGAGTCTCCTGAAGCATTATTACGTCCGCCTTCAGCGCCCTCAGATGCACAAACACACGTGCCCTTTTTACCGGCCTGTTAACCTTCTAACGTTCCAGGTGATCAGTCTGGTTGAGAGGCACCATGTCCTCCCCCCCCCCCCCCCCCCCCCCCCCACCTCGCCAATCAGCCATCTCCTTTCTTGGGGCCGCCCCTAGCCTCTGTGTCTCGCTTCCCCTGGCCCGCCTCCTGGCAGCCCCCACCTCCGATCTCCTCCATGTTACCAAACCCAAATCCCTCCCTCGTCAACAGATCAGCTACCCCCCTTCCCCCCCCATAGCAACAACACCCTGTAACCTAATCCCTGCCATAAACTAGCTATATACACACTCCCCCACCTGGCTTCCATAGACCAGCTCACCCAGCTAGCCTGGTGACTCTCGACTCCGGTACCAACAAGTCTCCCACCTATTGTTCCCTCTGACCCATCCTCCCCCCACCCCCCCCCCCCCCCCCCCCCCCCGCCCATCAACACCACTTTCCCAAACCAGCCATTCTTGAGCAATTGCTCTGAAAAAAAACCCACAAGGAACAAAGAAAACCCGAAGCGAGTGCAAATCGAATAAAACAAAATATGTAATAGGCACTTCCAACCACCCCGATCAGCACACAAAAAGCCCCCGCCACCAAATACCTTAACTACCCTCTTTTTCCAGTGAAAACTCAAATACTGAAGAGAAAAAAGAAAAGAACACAACACAAGCAAAACGTGTAAACATCGCTTAGTGACTTTTTCACGCAAGTCCAACGTGTTCGGCACCGGCCCTTCTCTCTTGGCAAAGTCCATCGCATCCTCGGGCTCCTCAAAGTAATAATGCCGTCCCTCGTGTGTGACCCACAGGCACGCCGGTTACAGCAGCCCAAACTTCACCTGCTTCTTAAACAGAATCTCTTTGACTTGCCTGTAGCCTTCCCTCCTTCTGGCCACCTCCACGCTCAGGTCCTGGTAGATGTTGTTCCAATGGCAGCTCCATGTGCGCTTGGCCCACTGTAGCACCCGCCCCTTGTCTAGGAACCTGTGGAACCTGACCACCGTCGCTCGGGTTCGGGGGGGGGGGGGCTCGCGGCTGCCTCGCCAGCGCTCTGTGCGCCCTGTCCACCTCCACCGGGCGAGGGAAGACATCATCCTCCAACAGTTTCTGGAACATGTCTGCCACATACGTGGCAGCATCCTCTCCCTTAGCCCCCTCCGGGAGACCAACGATTCTCAAATTCTACCGACGGGACCTAGTTTCCAGGTCCTCCACCTTTTCCAGGAGCCTTTTTTGTTGGTCTTTCAACCTCTCCATCTCCAACTCCACCACCGTTTGGTGATCCTCCTGCTCCTCCAGTGCCTTTTCCAGATTCTGGATTGTCTGATCCTGGCATCCAGCCTGTGCTCCAGGCGCTCGATTGATTTCTGAATCGGGTCTGAACTGTCCCGTTTCAGCACGGTGAAGCCTTCTTGGATGACCTTCAACAGATGCTCCGTTGTTGGCTGGGCTGTCTGCACCCGGGTCCAGACATCAACCATATTGTCCTCAGCAGCAGCCCTTGTTTACCCACGTCTTCAGCTGTTTGCAAATCGTTCTGCTTCTGAATTCCATACACCTATATCTGGAGTCAGTGCCTGAGTGCCTATGCCTTCAGGTCCAGCACTCAAAAGTACAAAAAAGTCAGGGAAAAAGGTCCAAAAGTCCAACTGGATCGAGAGCCACCAAATGTGCGACTTACCCCTCCATAGCCGCCACCGGAAGTCATCCTGGGCCTTTTTTTCTTGAGTAGGGAAAAAACCCTTATGTACAATGAAAATCTGAGCTTTAAGGTCTGGCATGCCAACTCTATCCAATGTCTTATAGTGTATGAGGGACCCTTTACAAAAAGATGCTTGAATTGAATGTAGAATTCCCCCATTAGGAGTTTCTAAACAAGATAAAATTGCCCAGTTCTGTGTAGATGATTGGAAATGGAATGATCCGACAGAAGCTGATTCATACTCCTCACATTAAAGAGCTCTTCCGAAAGAAGGGAACTAAGTACCTCATGAATCTCAATTTGATCAAAGGTCACTTGCATGAGGAAAAAGTGTCTCTCACACTTGCCACACCCTGAGGATTATACAAGATCACAGCTATGCCAGAAATATATCAATCACATTCCAACATCTGTTGTGTTCTGCCCTGATGAGGTTAGGATAACAGGGTAACATATATGAATGGAAATACTACTTTCAGTAAAGTGTGCAATTAACACTGCATCCACATTGCAGACATATTCGTGTGTATAGTCAAAGCAGGTGCATCTTATATGTACATTATATTTTGATAACTATCACATAATGCTATTTATCCTATGGTATTTCACAGGAAATGAAATGCTTATCAAAGATACCAGGAAAGTTCTCCCAGACTCTGTGTGTGTGTGTGTGTGTGTGTATTCTCAGTAGAAATGTAAAAGTTTGTTTCAGTCATTTCGCATTAAAATTCATGCTGTCCAGATGCGCTTTAGGCCATGTTCGTCTGATGTTGCTATAGATTAGTAACGTTGAATGCAAATGCAAACATTGATAGTGATTGTCGCTTCCCAGCCAAGGTCCACAAGCTAGAATAGTTCAGACAACGAGTGGACATAAAATAATAACATTTATATGAAGTACTTTAAAAACACAAATGTTTACATTTATATTATATGTTGATTTACAATATATGGACTTTACTGATTATATATTGAACGTTATTTTGCTGCTTTATTGCTGTTCATTTTGGCATCTGACGTCATGTTCATTTCCAAGTGTTAAGATGGGCTCAAATTGGAAAATATTTTTGGAAGCATTGATGTAGAACCAAGAGTAAGACAAAGAAAAGCTGCATTAAGGCTGCGATAGTGCAACGTTATCAATAGTAAGAGGGACTTGCTCATGAAATGAAGGTGCACAAGCTGCTTTAGCTTAGTAGATGAGAGCATTGTGAGTAACAGAAACCCCGGGCGGGATTCTCCGATTGCCGACACCAAAATCGCGTTCGCCGATTGGCTGGAGTATCCCTTTTTACTCCAAAATCAGGGGCCGGAGACGTTTTTCTAATGCTCCGCCCCTCAAAAACAGTCACGCCATTGGGATGGCCTCAGGACATCACCTGAGGCCCTCCCCCAATGCTCCATCCCCGATGGGCCGACTTCCCGATGACGTCGGTCGCATGTCCTTTCAGTTTTCGTAAACCTGACATGGCTGCTGTGGACTGTGTCCAGCGCCGCCACAGTCAGGGGGGGGGGGGGGGGGGGGTTGGGCCATTCTGCTGGAAGGGGGGCTTCAGTGGGGGCTGGGGGTTGGTAAGGGGTTGGTCTGGGGGTGGCGAGGCTGGTTATAGGTGGGCAATTTTTGGCAGGCCGGGTCCACGCATGGCCAGCACCATGCTACATGGCGCAGCCACTGCAGGCCACCGCCGTGTGCATGCGCGACCACGGACCTGGACATTCTGCGCCCATATCGGCAGGTACGCTAGGGGCATTATGTGGCGTGGCTGCTAGTCCCCCACCGGACAGAGCATCGGTGCGGGGACGGCGCCAACTTTTTGGTCGTAAGACCAGATGCATCCTCCGGACATAGCTGCAAAATCGGAGAATACAGCCCCACAAACCTTGTGAAGCTGAGAAGCCAGAGCAGAAAACTAGAGGAAGAAAGTGACGGGGAAACATCTCTGGTTAACTTACGACTTCTATAAAGGAGGAAAATACAGGTCTAGTGCAACCTTTAAAAATAACAAGTGTGGTAGTTTGCACAAAGGGAAATAACAGTGTTTATGAAGTCGTTGTCGAGTGTACTTGGTGAATGGGATTGCTTAAATGAATTTATGTGGAGTCTCTTGACTTCTCTGGTTCCATTGGAAATACATGAATAGTGTGAGCCTTTTGAAAAAGCATCAAGACCGTGATATAGCAAGGACTAACAATTATAGCAAAGGTCACATGATGTTGCCGAGAAGGATTATAATGTAAGAAAGTTTAATAAGTTAGTTGGGCTACTGAAAGCAACCTATTCTGGGGGAAATGGGCTGAAGATTATATAGCATACCAATGACATATTTCCCTTATAGTCTCCAGTCGGAAGATCATCCTTCAGAGAAGTCTTTTGGTCTGTAGATTGGATTGGATTTGTTTATTGTCACGTGTACCGAGGTACAGTGAAAAGTATTTTTCTGCAAGCAGCTCAACAGATCATTCAGTACATGGAAGAAAAGGGAATTAAACAAAATTCAAGAAAATACATGAGAATACATAAGGGCAACACAAGATATACAATGTAACTACATAAGCATTGGCATTGGTTGAAGCATACAGGGTGTAATGTAAATGAGGTCAGTCAATAAGAGGGTAATTTAGGAATCTGGTGAAAGTGGGGAAGAAGTTGTTTTTGAGTCTGTTTGTGCGTGTTCTCAGACTTCTGTATCTCCTGCCCGATGCAGAAGTCTGAGAACACGCACGAACAGACTCAAAAACAGCTTCTTCCCCACTGTCACCAGATTCCTAAATGACCCTCTTATTGACTGACCTCATGATCCTGGTGACTGAGTGTTCATATATAGGAACAAGATGTATTTGATAATACCTAACTTTGAGTGTGGAAGGTTGGCGGGTGGGGGGGGGGGGGGGGGGGGGAGAGGTGGGAATGTACATTTTGTGGCATCTTTCCCACCCATCTCCCATGCAGGCAAGCAATCACCAATCTTCAGTATGCTCTCCCCAAGCTGTATCTGTTTCAGATATAACTACTACAGTTATGATGGCCAATATGCTTTTGGGGGAGAACCTATATTTTATGTTGGGGTGATGGGTGGGGTTCCTTTAAGAACTAGGTTTCTCTCAAAGATGACTTCTGGTATAGCATCTTGTTTCCAGTAGCTGATCAGGTGACCAAGTTGCCTGGGAGGTAAACAATAGAAAAAAGGCCAGCAAGTAATCAATTGGGAGAGGAAGTACCTTGTGAGTGTTGTTTTGTTTCAAGAAGGGTTTTAGAACAATCAAAATGCAGGAAACATGTGTTTTAAGCAAAGTTCAGTAAAAATTCTGTGTAATGACTTTAAAAAGTGCAGAAACTTTGTTGATCAAATGATTTCTAGTGGTGACTTGGATGTCCAGCTCAGCTGAGGAGAGAAAAATAAATTTTAGATGCAAAACTCCAGAATTAAAGAATACTAAAACTAGGGTAGTTCTGATCTCAGGTGGCTATGCTACAAACATTAGCTATGCTTACGTTGAATGGGGAGACTCCAACCATCAAACATAGAAACTAGGTTCAGGAGTAGGCCATCCGGCCCTTCAAACCTGCTCCACCAAAAACCTGCACAAGCCAGGCTGGAGTTCAACCTGCAATCTTCTTACCCGTAGTCAGGCATGTTATCCATTGTAACAATGGCCCAACCATGTGATAGTTGGAATGGATTCGAAGGGATAACCTTACCAGCAGTAAGCAAAAAGTTCAAGAAATCTCAACCCTTATATGAATCTTTGCAGCAAAACCAAATGGTTCATTTCTAATTTCTGACTTGAATTATTGGTGGTGTAGCTCAGGTAGTTCCAGAAGGAAAGCTGAATTGAGAAGTTTGCTTTGGAGTAAAAGTAACTGTGTTAATTGCATTTTTAATATCTTTAATTTAACTATTTATTCCAGAGTGCAGTTTATTTCGTCCTCGTGTTCTTTGATTTTTTTCGTAAAATTCTTTTGTTTTCAGCTGTGACCCTGGTGGCGTAATTCTTTTAGTAAATACCTGGATTCTAGTCCACCAGCTGCACCCTCGCCTCCAGCGGGATTCTCCATTCCTGTCACCAACCAATGGGATTTCCCATTGTTAGCCACCCCACGCCACCGGGAAACCCATGGGCTTGGGTGCGTTGCCGGCGCAACAGAGAATCCAGCCATTGTGGAATACAACCCCTGGGCTTTTGGTTTCAAATAGTTATTTTAAAAAACGTTGCTGATTTCCACTGCGATCATAACACAGTCTTTACCGCAACACACATAGTGGCACGAACTGTTTGGGGCAGGTTTGGCATTGAAATGAAAGGTAATTGATTAGAGTGACTGTAACTCTAGGTCACATTTGCTTGGGATGGGGTAAGAGAATAGATATGTTTTTGGGAGGAGTATTCAGGGACAATTCTTGGGGATGGATTTGAAATGGTAGCCTTGAAGACTCCATTCTGCTCTTCTTATTAATGACTCCTGTGATGATGAACCCACTCATGCAGGCACAACATACAGACTTGGACTGACAAAGTATTTGACCATCTACAAGCTTTAAGTCAAGAGTGTAATTGTGTACTTACCAGTCCCCTGAATGGGTGCAGCTCCAACAATTCTTAAAAAACTCAGTAGCACTCATGACATATCAGAGTTCACTTCATTAATACCCCTACTTCTTCATAACCACTGGCACATTGTGGTTACAATATGCACCACCTACAGAATTCAGTGCAGCAACTCACCAAGGTTACTTTTGAATCACCTTCCTATTCTGTGAACTCAATCAATGAACTCTATCACTGAGAAGGAAATGAGTTCTAATGACATAGGAACACTAGTTACCCTTCAAATCAGATACCACCCTGATCTGGTCTATATCACTGTTCCTTTATTATAATTGGGATAATATCCAGGAAATACCTTCTGAATGCCTCTGTAGGAGCACCACCACCACATGGATTACAATGTTTCAAAGAGAATTTCAGTATTGCTGTCTCAGAGCAAAGAATGGACAATGAATACAACGTTTCCAGGCTCACCCATTCCATGACAACAAATATATATATATTATATATATATATTGATCTAAAACAGGTATGATTGTTACATTGGAGCATTGCTTTGCAGATATGTAATATAGTCATCAAATATAGATTAATGGCAATGGTTTATCATGTTAAAGAGGACTAGTTCATGCAGATACTTGAGTGAAGCACCTACCAGTAAGGAAAGGCTGACTAATTGTGGTCCAATGAATGTTGAAAATGTTTCATTTGTGGTCACTTTCAACTTAAGCTGAAACCCAGCCTTAGCAGGTACGATATAGGACCATAGCTTCCTGGTTCCCCAGCGTCACATTTAGGAGATACCCCAATCATGCTTTGGGAAATCCCTTGAGGAAGTTTCCAGATAAGGGTTTACTGGGCAATTGTCCAGAGGTGCTAACTTCCTGGACAATTGCGCTGGGCTGGGAATTATCCGACTGAAGCGATTTAAATCGCTGACTTCGGATTGTTCTGCCAGTTTTACCCTGATAATTATTCTGAAACAGTTAGAAGGAATATGTACTTAATGCCAGAGTAATTATTTTTTAAAAAACAGACCCAGCTGTGACAGGGCACCCTACACACACAGGACACTCCACAAGGGACACACCACCTCTCTCCCCTGCCCAACCAGTTTCCCCTCATCCTGTCTGACATTCCTCATTGGTCTGACTTCCCCCTCTTCCCGGTCCCACCCAACCAGTGCACCTCTTCTGGTCTGCAACCCCCCCGCCCCCGGACTGTTTCCCCACCCCCCGACTGATCCCCCCCCCCCCCCCCCCCCAACCCGGTCCGACCTCTTCCTCCTGGTCCAACGCCCCTTCTGGTCTGGCCCCAACCCCCCTCCTGGACCGACCCCACTCTCCCTTGTAGACTGAAGCCCCCCTCCAGGTCCCCCCCCCTTCCAGGTCCCCCCCCCTCTCCAGGTGCCCCCCCCTCCAGGTCCCCCCCTTCCAGGTGCCCCCCCCCCCTCCAGGTACCCCCCCCCCTCCAGGTCCCCCGCCCCCCGCCCCCTAGGTCCCCCCCCTCCAGGTCACCCCCTCCAGGTCCCCCCCTCTACGGTGTCCTCCGTCCCCGCCCCCCCGACCTAACCTCATCCCTGTTGAATATTGTCTGAGACCAGATAAAGGCACTTGTGTTATTCATTTGCATGTATAGTAGTTAGCCCCTTTAAGCTGTGATCTTCTAAAAGGTCATGTGATCTGCTCATCTAATCAGTCATTAGCAAGCGTAATCGCTGAGCAGAGTGCAGGCTTTGGCCAGTTTGATCCAGGAGGCAGACTGGCAGCATCGTGGCTGCACTACTCTGTACACAACATGTTGTGCAAATAAATGTTTGATATTTGTACCTAACTGGTGGAGCCAAATTACTACATTTGATGATGAGGCAACAGAAAGCAGCAAGTGTGCTTGCAAGATCACCGGCTCAGAACCTGGTCCAGTTGAAGTCAAGCTTATGAAGTAGAAGGTAGGTGCAGTCATGTCTGTCTGCGGAAGAGTGGGTTCCTTTGGCGCCTCAGCGGAAGATTGGTTGCCGTATGTAGAGTGACTAGAATTTTTGTTCAGAGCAAATGAAGTTGAGGAGGGGTCGAAGAAGAAGGCAGTAGTGTTAAGCGTGATTGGGACCCAAATTTATAATTGAATTCATAGTCTTACGTCCCCAAACACACCCAATGCAAGCTTGTTTATCGAGAACGGAAGTAGAAATGGGAGTGTCTGCTTCTGTAACAGGGAGCAGATCTCCAGATATCTTCGATAAAAGTGGTTCAGCCTCTGAGGCTCAGAACACATCAGCTAGATTGGTTACCTACACAGGGGAGGTCATTAAGATAATAGATCAAAACATCTGTGAGCTAGGGGCAGCAATCTCCCCAACTCCATTAATCATGGAGTCTGGCCAAGGATCAAGTCTAATGGGCCATCACAGGCTCCAAGAAATTAAACTAAGCTGGTTTGACATTCTTTAAATTAAGGAAGAAGGACGGCAGGAAGTATTCCGGAAATATCAGGATGAACTGGGAAAACTCAAAAGTTTAAAGGCAAAAATTCACCTAGACCCAAAAGCCACCCTAAAAGTGTGTCCTATCCATTGCTGGAGAAAGTTGAATCTGAGCTACAAAAACTTGAAGAACTGGGTATCATCCAGCAAATCCACTTCATTGAATGGGCAGCCCCCATAGTACCTGTTGTTAAACTAGAGAAGACACAGCCTGCATCTAGGGGACTATAAATTAACTGTAAACTAAGGAGCAAAGCTGGACAGATATCCAATCTGGAAGATGGCGGATTTACAGGCAAGACTGGCTGGAAGTCATTCATATACAAAATTGGATATGAGTCAAGCACATCAACAGTTGGAATTGGATGATACTTCCAGAGGACCTGTGACTATAAAGATCCATAAAGGATTATATCAGTACATACGCTTGCCTTTCAGCATTTTATGGCATTTATGTGCCATATTTCAAAGAATCATGGAAGGTTTATTACAGGGCTTGCTGCGTGTCGCTGTGTATTTGGATGTCGTATTAACTACTGGTGCAACTGAAGAAGACACTTGGACAATCTTGAAAAAGTATTGAGAAGGTATCAGGAGGCGGGAGTTCACCTAAAAAGAGAAAAATGGACTTTCCAGGCCTGCAAGTATTTTACTTTGGTTACCCTGTGGATGCCCAGGGATTGCATCCTATGGAGTTCAAAGTAAAGACAATAAAAGACACATCAGATCCTAAAAACACCTTGGAACTTAAATAATTCGTGGGGATGGTTAATTATTATGGGCATTTCCTTCCAAATCTGTCAACACTATTAGCCCCTTTACATGTGTTATTAAAAAAACACCAGAGATGGTTCCGGAAAGCATCACAGGGAGAAGCATTTAATAAGATCAAGCAACTATTGCATTCATCTTGCCTACTGGTACATTTTGCCTATCCAAAATTTAGTGCTAATGTGTGATGTCTCCCATACAGAGATGGGGCAGTTTATCTCACAGAATGGATGATGGATCTGAGAGGCCTGTTGCATATGTGTCAAGAGCCCTTTCAGAAGCTGAGAAAGGTTACTACAGTTGGAAAAAGAAGGTCTATCAGTTGTGTATGGAGTGAGAAAAATTCCACCAATATGTCTATGGCAGGCATTTTTGTGTTGTAACAGACCACAGGCCATTTGTAGGTCTTTTCAAGGGGGGCAAGGCAATTCCATTGATTGCATTGACCAGGATTCAGTGCTGGGCACTGATCTTATCAGCTTATAAATATACATTTGAGCACACCAGGGGCACAGATACCCAATGCTGATGCCCTTTGTCATCTTCCACTATCAGAAAGTATGCCATACCCCCCAGTGACACAAGAAATCAAGACGGTAATGAATTTTCCAGATATTTTGCCAGTGTCAGCACAGCAAATGTAATTGTGGATCAGCAGAGACCCGTTGTTATCAAAGATAAAACACAAGATTAACAGGTTGACAGAATGGGAGGATTTCTGAAGACCTGAAGCCATGCCACATTAGGAAAGACATGCTCAGCTGTGAGGATGAAATCATTCCCTGGGGAGTGAGAGCAATTGCCCCAATGCAGGGGTGGGAATTGCTCCTTGCGGAGTTGCAAATGCCCTTCTGTCAAAAAGGAAGCTGCTTGACAGAAGCCACGTTCGTCGGCCAGGTATGGATGCCGATATCAAGAGATTAGTGAAGCACTACGATCAGAACCAGTTCCAGCAGAGGTTACCTGCTGCAGCCCTTTTGACCCTTGGGAGTGACCAGATCAACCATAGATGCGGGTCCACTTCGATTTTTTCAGACCATTTTTTTGGCAAGACGTTTCTACTATTGGTAGATGCCAACTCCAAATGGTTGGAAGTATTTGTGAGGAGTTCTACAACCACGCATGCTACAGTCAAAATCTTTTGCCAGTGCTTCGCACTCCATAGGTTACCTGAATTATTCATGTCAGAGCTGCACCATATCACCCTTCATCCAATGGATTTGTTGAGCGGGCAGTTCAGATTTCCAAGGTCGGCTTAAAGAAATAGCCAGCTGCATCATTGGACATGAAACAAGGTTGGTTCCTCTTAGCGTACAGGACCACCCCGCATTCGACCACAGGTATATCTCCAGCAGAACTATTGATTATCGACGGTTAAGCACCAGGTTAAGCCTGGTATTCCCGAATTTAGCGGGGAGGGTAGAGGCAAGACAATGCAACCAAAAGAGGAACCATGATTCAACTAAAGATGGAAGGGGCTGGATTCTCCGTCGCAATGGTCCCGTTTTCCGGTGCGGCGCACTCCCGCCGGCAATGGGATCCTCTGTTCCGGCAGCTGGTCATTGTGGCAATCCCACGCTGTCGGGAAACCCGCAGGCATGGGTGCGCTGCCAGCGAAGCGGAGGATCCCGCCGATGGAGAATCCCGCAGAAAATCTTTGAAAATAGATGATCCAGTTTGTGGAGGAACTTTGTGAATGGCCCAAGCTGAGTTCCAGGAATCATTGTGGCCAAGACAGGACTGTTATGTTATGAAGTGAGTGCACTGGACAGGATTGTGGGGAAACATGTGGACCACCGATGTGGGTGGGAGTCATCCCAGAGCCAGTGTTACAGCCTGATTCGTTGTTGCCAGGTGGAGGTGTTGTTGGCTGCCCGAGAAATAAAATGTCTAATCAGCCTGTGACAGGCATGAGAATGGGTCTGACCAAAACAGAGGAGATTGGAGCCTCAGTTCCCGAAGGGAGAGCTAGTGTAACAATGTCTACAGGAAGTACCACAGCAGAAGTACCCCAGCTGGGGGAGTCGCGCTGCTCTATGAGGAAACGGAAGCCAGCAGAAAGGCTGCGTTTTTGATGGAGTGACTAAAAATATTCATTGTATATTATGGGATCTGTATAAGTTAACTATCATTTTGTGAATTAAGGACCTTAGAGAGGAAATCTTCTGAAGAGGCATGTGACCCGTTCATCCAATTGGTAGTTAAAATGTGGAATTGCTGAGCAGACTGCGGGCTTTTGCTCAGTTCGATCTGGGAGGCAGACTGGCAGCATCATGGCTGCACTATTCTACATAGCGTGATGTGTAAATAAACATTCATTGTTTCTACCTAACTGGTGGAGCCACATTACTACAGTTTGTTTTTAATTCTTGGATTATGTCAAAAGTTGAAATTGACTTACTTAAAAACAAGATGTTATGGCAGTCAACACTTGTAACTTTGGCAGAGGCTCCATTGCCAAGTTCCTTCAGTCTTCTGTTAATAATGTCATTGAGCAGAGTAGAAGCTCCACAGAAATGCTTGATGTGGTACACGGAAGAGATTTAAAAAATTAAAAAAAAAATTAATTTAGAGTACCCAATTCATTTTTTCCAATTAAGGGGCAATTTAGCGTGGCCAAACCACCTACCCTGCACATCTTTGGGTTGTGGGGGCGAAACCCACGCAAACACGGGGAGAATGTGCAAACTCCACACGGACAGTGACCCAGAGTCGGGATCGAACCTGGGACCTTGGTGCCGTGAGGTTGCAGGGCTAACCCACTGCACCACCGTGCTGCCCAGGGAAGAGATATAACAGAATGAAGTCTGACAGAATTCGGACAAGATAATCGGTCTTTAGAAATATCCATCACAAGACTGCGGAATAATTTGAAATTACCCTACATTCTAGCTCTCCCTGCTGAATAAACTATTTATTGCCAATTAATTGTCAATAACCGCATTAGTTATTTTAAGCTGTAAAACTTCCGGTCACTTTGGTAGTCTACTGTACCAATGTGACAGTTGACAATGCACAAGTGTATCGATTCCAATATGCACACCTCTCCAAAATAGGGGGCTGGATTCTCCGCTGTCGGGATTTTCCATTTTGTTAGCAGCCCGGAGATTTCCCAATGGCATGGACTGCCCACAATGGAAAACACCATTGCCCAGCTGGTGAGACGGAGAATCCCGCCCAGGGTATTTGTTAGCCCAGATTTCATGCACTATGAGAAGACAAAATGTAAAGACTGTAAAAAGACTGTAAAAAAACTAGTCTTTACATGGTATTATCTATTCATTCATTGGTATTGCTGTGAAATTGTTGAGAGAGGTGTACTTTAAAGGACAACCCAAATGAAACAATTTGCCTAATGGGGAAAAATCTGCGTTTGTCTCCTTTTCAAATAACAGCATAATGTTCAAATAAAACCAAATAAACAATCATATACAGTAGTGGATTCCTATCCATTTTGTAACAGATCCTTAGCAGTATTTTAGATATGCGTGCAACTTCACATCCTCTTTCTGAGTGGCCTCAGGTAGGCTAGCAAGAACACACAGGTATTATTTCTAAATTTGCACAGCTATCTTTCCCTTTATTTAAAAAAATACTTAATGGAGCAAAATTAATGTTACTGCCCCTCATTGCATGCAAAGCATCGAGCTAGATTTTTTTTTACCCATTTTTAGTCAGTGGACAGATAATATCTTGCACTGGGAAAAGAATTAATGAGATTAACAGAACAAACATCTGTCCATTATCAATTAAGTAATTAAACTTTGGCTCAATTCATATCCTGCGGTTGAGAAGCCCAATCTCAGTGGTGGTGAACACTTTGAACTGCTAACCACATCTCTAATGAGATTTTTCATTTCTCAGACAAATCATTTAGTGAAAATGCTCTAGAGAAGTGTCAGATTGTTCCCAGTTTGGTGAAGAGTAAGCAGGAAAGAAACTTGCATTTTGTCTGCTGCCTTCATGCTGACTACTAGTTACAAAGGCTCATTAGTGCTCCTGGAGAAGGAAATAATATTGCAAATATACCTACCCTTACCCCAGCTGAAGATTTATGACTACAGGCAATAGCTGGGCATTAAAATATTGACTTTGAACACATACCGAAGTGTCCCTATAGAGAGGAAGTATGGCTTCCACCGTGACTCTTTCATCTTTGAGCTTTATGGGAAGGTTTATCTCTATGCTGGCTTTAAGTTCTCACTTGAAATTAATTTGGCTCACATTGAACTTTGATCTTTATGCACAAGTGATTTTTAAAATATATGGGTTTGCTTAATTGGAATGTAGAGGCAGGTTTCAGGAAGCAAGTTAAGATGTTATGATTATTAACTGTAAAACTGGGCTGGATTCTCTGCATCGCGACGCCGAAATCGTAGCTGGCGCCAGGGTGGTGAGTCCAGTTTGACGGCATAATCGGGCTCGGCACTGGTTTGTCAATTCTCTTGGAAACGAAAATTGGCGTCACCGGGCAGTACGGTGCACCACCGGAGGGCCATTGCCAGAGGCCCGCTCAGCAATCCTCTGCCTCCGACGGCATGGAATTAACCTGCTATTGCCGGTTGGGATGTTCGCGTGGCGGCTGTGGGCTCAGTCCATGGCTGCCCTGGACTGGGGTGGGCAGATCAGAGACCAGGGGGGCCTTATAGGCGGCCGGGGAATCTCCTTCTTGGGTCTGGCTCCACGGTCCGAGTCCACCATGGAATGTGACATGGCGCCGCCGCCGCCGTGCGCATGCGCGGTCTCTGAACCGGAAGTGCGGGGGCCCGTATCTGTAGAAAAAGCTGCGAGATTCACTCGGGTCCCTGCTAGCCCCCTGCAGGGCTATGACTTCATTTCACTTTTTTGCAGGAATTTCAGGAGTAAAACTCCACCGTTTTGACACCGGCGTGGGGGCATAGTTTTAATAATGAAGAATCCAGCCCCCTATTTCTCTGTTGCTAATGTGCTTAATTCTGTGTTTAAATTAAAGTTTGTTTTACCATAAAAGCTGTCCGCTGGTCAGTGTTGTCACTCATGTGATGCAGTAACAGTTAAAAGTTGGGTTCTCATTCGGAATCCCATAACATATTGGGGTTCTCATTCTTGGACCCAAAACATTAGCACATGATTTCCCCTCTAAACATGTGGACATTAGGAAATGTGCGAATCCTTGGTGTGTGTCAGTTTATTCAGGAGAATGGTTTGAACACCAGTACATCCCTGAAGCTGAACAGACGGAATTTAACTTAAAACCTACTGTATCTGACCTGGAAATAATTAAGGCTTAATATGGGCACCAAAATTCAAAACTGTTCTATTCCACAGGAGATATCACTCACAAAGTAAGAACGAAGATATTAAGTTCAAAATTTTCAGCTGAAGAACAATTAATGTGGCTTTGGATTATTTGCTTGTGGTACAGATCGATTTAATATACATTAATGCATAGCAGGTTAGATTTTGTTGTTTTAAACACATTGGGCCGAGTTTCAGTCTGCGAGCGCCATCAGAGAGAATAGTGACGCGGGCCTAAAAATCCAGCAATGTCACGAGGTACCCGCCCTCCATTTAAATGCATTATAATAAATGTTAATATTATTAACAAGCTCCCCAACATCTGGGCCGGGAGTCTCCAAAATCCCGGCCAAGTGTTGACGCCGGCGTAAATATCGGAGTGTTTCACGCCGCCGTCATCGGGCCTCTTGGCCCAAAGATTCAGTGGGCCACAACGGCTCAGCACAGCGCCGGAGTGCTGCGCACTGCTCCAGTGCCGATATGCGGTCCTGCACTGCTGGCGTTTATCTGCGCATGCGCATGGTGGCCGTTTACGCGCCGGTGATGCGCAACATGGCAGAGCCACACAGCGGGCTCGCACAGAAGGAGGTAGGCCCCCTCCAGATAGCACGCACCCGCCGATCAGTAGCCCCCGATCGCAGGCCTGGCTGTCGTGCAGGCCACCCCGGAGTCTGATCCCCTGCACCCCCCATCAGGACGGCCACCGCGGCTGCGGGTCCGAGCTCCCGCCGGGTGGTACTAGGTTGGAACCATACCATCGGAATTCGGCTGGTCGACCGCGGAGAATTGCCGCGGAACCCGCGACCGGCGCAGCGTCGATCGCGCGCGCGTGTGACTGGCGGCGATTCGCCGGTCGCCGGGGAATTGCGTACCGGCGTCGGAGCGGCGTGGCGAAAATTTCCGGTGTGTCCAACGATTTTTCGACCTGGCGCGGTCTCGGAGAATCCTGGCCATGATGCCTCCCTTACCAAATATTCATATATCAACGAGGTTTAGAATAGCTTTTTAAATACAGAATTCAGTCAAGAGGACCCCTCCTGCGGTGTGAAGTTAAGTATATCTCCCTGGGAGAGAGGGATATGCCTGGGAAGTGTCGGAGGCAGTGCTGGGAGGGTCCTCGTGGTAGTGGGGGGATTACATTAATGGCTGGTGGGGAGGGTAGGCATGGTGGGCTGTGAAGGGGGATCTTGCAGGAATGGGGGGAGCGGTCACTGAGGGCAGGGGTGGGGGGAGACGCTGGCAATGCATCCGCGGTAGTGGGTGGTGCTGGAAGCCTTCGAAGATTGTCTGGGTGTGGTGGGAAGGCCCTGATGATTGTCTGGGGCCGTGGTGCGGAGCCGTTAGTACCACCTTGGTGGGGGATGGGGCCGTTCAGTTTCAGTTCTGATTGGCGCGCCATTTAAAGGTGGCTCCCCGATCTCTCTCGAGCCAGGTGCTGACTATTGGGCCCCACCCCGCCAGAGTGATAGTGTAAACCCCGCCCATTCATTGTTTTTATATAAAGAGGTTGAATATCTGGAGAGAAAACTGACCTGTGCAACTGGGGAGTTACAAGCAAATTTTCAGTCTGAGCCTGACACTTTGAAAAAATATGGAAAGATTCCACCCAGCAAGTTGGTTTAATTACTTTAATTAGGGATTGATTGGTGTCAGTGTTTTGATGTCCATACCACTAACAGTTGGCTTGGTGTAAATTGATGTACCATATGCATTAAGTTGTGTTTTCTTACATAAAAACTAATCCATTCTTTATTAATCAGCAGCTGCTTTAGTGTGATCCAGTTCGGTCCATCACAATTTTGTTTTTGTTCTTTTATGGGATATGGGCATCCCTGGCAATGCCAACATTTATTGACTATCCCTTAATGCCAGGAGAAGGTGGTGGTGAGCTGTTTTCTTGAACTGCTGAAATCCATGTGGTGTCGGTCCATCTACAATGCTGGTAGGGAGGGAGTTACAGGAATTTGACCCAGCTGCAGTGAAAGAATGGTGATGTAGTTCGAAGTCAGGATGGTGCGTGGCTTGGAGAGAAGATCCAGGTCATGATGTTTCCATCATGGGCAGCACGGTAGCATTGTGGTTAGCACAATTGTTTCACAGCACCAGGGTCCCTGATTCGATTCCCGGCTTGGGTCACTGTCTGTGCGGAGCCTGCACATTCTCCCCGTATGTGCGTGGGTTTCCTCCGGGTGCTCCGGTTTCCTTCCACAGTCCAAAGATGTGCAGGTTAGGTGGATTGGTCATGCTAAATTGCCCTTAGTGTCCAAAATTGCCCTTAGTGTTGGGTGGGGCTATTGGGTTATGGGGATAGGGTGGAGGTGTTGACCTTGGGTAGGGTGCTCTTTCCAAGAGCTGGTGCAGACTCGATGGGCCGAATGGCCTCCTTCTGCACTGTTAATTCCTACAGCCTACAGCCATACTAGTCTGAAAACGCCCAATCTCATCTGATCCTGGTAGCTAAGCAGACTCAGGCCTGGTTAGTGTTGGTCGTTCTGATTTAGTGTGTTTAACACTCCTCCAACAGAGGAAGTGTGCTTAACACTCGCTTGGCTCTGTTTCTTGTTTCTATGCTCTGGAGTCGCCAGGTGCCATAAGAGTCACCGTCACAAGCATCAAGGTCAAGTTCAAAGCAATAAAGCTATACACCAATTAGTAAGTCCAAACAGTTAGAGTTTATTATAACAATTATAATAAATACTCATGCACACGCTAAAGACTAACTTACTTCTCTACCATTAAACGACTAATACTTATCTAAGAAGGAACAGCCAAGGTCAGGGAACAAGGCCTTTGTTCCGTTCTGGTCTGCAACTTCTTGATACTACTGGTCGGCACGGGTATAAGTAATGCCTGGGTCAAGGTAGCGATCGTCGTTTTGGCACTTACTTATCGATGGCTGCTGCTCGACGGCTGGTGTAAAAGACAGGATCTGGAGTCGGAGGCCGGAGACAGGAGAACGAACCATGTGCGGGACCTTCTTTTATAGGTTCCAGGAGGTCCGTGCCCCTTGGGGCGGGCTTCCTCACCTGCTAGGGATCGATTGGGCCTTTTCCCAATCGATATTATTTGAACCCCCCTATCCTAGGGTCGTTCCTTGATGGCTGGGGTGGTTCTTAGGACTCAATTCCTGGTTTCGCTGGCTCCATCGTGTCTGCTTCGCTATTGAAAGTATCGATTGATACTTGAGTGTATCTATTGTGCCCGGGACTGTCCCGGTATCACCTCATTAATATGTAAACTGTTTTCCCATTTACAGCGCTGCCTGAACTCTGCAGCTGTCGGGAAACCGGTTTTTGCAAGTGTCTCAATGCTGAAAGCTTCTGCAAGCTGTTTGCTCTTTACTATGTCCGTTTTTCCCTGTATTCTTTGCAGTCTTCCATTTTGTGTTACTGGTGTCCATCTTAGATGGCTACATTAGTACTTGGATGGGAGACCGCCTGGAAATACCAGGTGCAGTAGGCTTAAATCACCTACAGCCGTACTAGTCTGAAAATGCCTGATCTCATCTGATCTTGGAAGCTAAGCAGACTCAGGCCTGGTTAGTACTTGGATGGGAGACTGTCTGAGAATACCAGGCTTAAATCTCTGGGGCTGGTTTAGCACACTGGGTTAAATCACTGGCTTTTAAAGCAGACCAAGGCAGGCCAGCAGCATGGTTCAATTCCCGTACCAGCCTCCCAGAACAAGTGCAGAATGTGGCGACTAGGGGCTTTTCACAGTAACTTCATTGAAGCCTACTTGTGACAATAAATGATTTTCACTTTCACTAATTGTGACAATAAATGATTTTCACTTTCACTAATTGTATGATCTATATTGTCGAGGTTATGGGTTTGTAAGGTGCTTTTGAAGAATCCTCAACGAGTTGCTGCTGTGCATCCTGTAGATGGTGCGCACTGCTGCCACTGTGCATCGGTGGTGGAGGGAATGAATTTTAAAGGTGGTGGTTGAGGTGCCAACAAGCGGCTGCTTTGTCCTGGATGGTGTCCAGCTTCTTGAGTGTTGCTGCATTCATCCAGGTAAGTGGCAGGCATGCTATCACACTCCTGACCCTTGCCTTGTAGATGGTGGATATGCTTTGGGGAATCAGAAGGTGCGTTATCCTCCACAGAATTTCCAGCCTCTGACCTGTTCTTGTAGCCACAGTATCAATATGGCTGGTTCATTTTAGTTTGTGATGAACAGTAACCCCAGGATATTAATACTGGGGGATTCAGCAATGGTAATGCCATTCAAGGGGAAATCGTTTGATGCTCTCTTGTTGGAGATGATCATTGCTTGGCATTTTATGGTGCGAATGTTACTTGTTACTTGCCACTTATCAGCCCAAGCCTGAATGGTGATCCAGCTCTTGCTGCATATGGGCATTATCTGAGGGGTCATGAATGATGCTGAACATTATGCAAGCATCAACAAAAATCCTCATTTCTGATCTTATGATTGTGGGATGGTCATTGATGAAACAGTTGTAGATGGTGGGCCTAGGACACTACCACGAGGAACACCTGCAGCGACTAAAATGATTGACCTACAACAACCAAAAGCATCTTCCTTTGTGCTATGTATAAGTCCAATGAGTGGAGTGCTTCCCTGATTCCCTTTGACACCAATGTTGCTCCTTAATGCCACACTCGATTAAATACTGTCTTGATGTCATAGGAGTTTGTCTCACCTTACCTCTTGAGTCCAGCTTTTTTGTCCATGTTTGGATCAAGATTGTAATGAGGACGTATTACTTTAGAGACATTAAGGGTGAAATTGGTCTTGGGCACTAACATAAAACAGGCCATAGTGAATGGAAAGTTTGTTTGACACCATGTCCAGTTTTGAAGTCAATGGAATCATGGAGCTGATTTAGACTACCACCAAAAAGCAATTACACCACCACAGTAATCAAATTACGTTTGAAAAAAATTGCTTTGAGAACTTAATTTTGTCAGTATTGTTGTTTAACATTAATACGTTACAGTGTAACAAAAACACGATGTAAGTTGAATAAATTTGATTTTATGATTAATATGACAATTTATCAAGGATGTTAATTTAAGAAAATGGGTTATTCAACCGTGACTACATTTCTACTTTTGCAATACATAATGTGTTACAGATAGCAGCTTGTTGACAGGAGTTGGTGCAGCATAAAGTATCAGTAGTATCTTATAATTCATAGAATTTAATTTGATGTAATTCTCAAATAGGTTGAGTCTGGTGCTGTGCATGAAATGATGTGTAATGGTTTCATCTCCATGTAATCAAGTATCCTATTTGAAAGACGGTTGCCTAAGGTCACCACATAGTAATTTAGATTGCAGTACTTAAATAATAGTAAGCAAAGTAAATGAGAAGTTGTACATTGTAGTTGAATACAATCACACAATGCATCACAATGCTGTGCCCTTAATGTATCTAAAGTAATGCAGCTTTGGAAATTTTACTTTACATATTTAATTTGCGTGTGTTTCAGCTTTATATGTGCTGAATATATAAAGATCTGATTGTAGCAGACACAGACTACAATGAAATCTGAAAAGCTGATAGATGCAGTATTCAGGATTATATATCCTGATACAATCCTATATAAACCTCTCCTGCTGTAGGCCGTGACAATGGTACTTACTGCACAGTATTCTCATCAAGCTACCTCCCCACTTTTCTCTCCATTGACTGTCACATCCAGGCTAGATTTTTCCAGTCTCCTCTTCGTGCGTCTCCTTTTTAACTTGCTTGAAAAATTCCTAATTCATTCAAATCTTTACTGTTTTGAAGTTGTCCCGACAAGGTTTAATTCACTCATCACCTCTGTCCTTACTGATTAACTCTGGTTCCTGTAATAACACTCACGAGACACACTGGGAAGATCCCATTGATTTCCCCGTGGGGCTTGTGGAAAAAGAGCTTTCCCGCTGATGGGTGGAGGCCTATCAGCTGGGGCTCAAAGAATCAACCCTTAAAAGCCGGCCTAGATTGTGACTGGCATGATTGGTAGTTCTGGTTGGGACCTATGTGCTGTACGTTGCGGCTTTTTCTGTTGGCTGAAAATAAATTGCTGTTTTGATTCACCTCCTTCGATCCCCTGAGCTTTTATAGTTCCCCATCTCCAAACATATTGGGCAGGATTCTCCGTCCCGCCAGACCCGTTTTCTGGTGTGACGTGCCCCTGCCAGCAGTGGATCCTTCATCCCGGCAGCCGGCCAATCGGCTTTCTCATTGTGGCCACCCCCACGCAGTCGGGAAATCAGCTTGAGTGCACTGCCGGCGAAGCGGAGGATCCCGCCTGCCGAGAATCCTGCCCATTGAACTTGAAACCTCAATTTCATCTATTTTCAATCACGGTTTCATTTACTCTTTAATCTCCTCAGGTGTATGGCCAGAACTTTACATTGCCTGGGCAAGCACGCCCAATGGGTGAAAACTGCAGACCTATATTTACTCCCATGTTCTTTGTTCCCTGATTCTAGTCTTCTGTGCATCCCCATTTTTTTGCTGTACCAATGGTGGCAGAGCCTAAACTTACTATAATCTCATTCTCTGCAGTCCCCTGTCTATCCCTCTATCTTTGCTCTACAATTTAGGAACTTTCTTAAATATTAGAATGGTTTCTCCGTTGCCCAGCACCGGTCTTGGATTCCTGATTGGGTGGAAAATAGAGCTTCGCACGAAAAACGGGATCAGTGCCAGGTGCCAAACCCACTGTGATGCTCCGATTCCTTGCTGGCAGCAGCAGCGGGCCACCTGCCCCGCGCTGACGGCACTATGCAAAACCACAACGTGCATGTATTTAAACCTGATTAACAGGCTGGAAGCCCAGTTTTCCACTATCCCCACCCCTCATTGTGGCCACCCCCACGCCGTCGGGAATAAGGCAAGCATGATTTGGTGCAAGTATTTACAAGCAGGGCCCAGGCGCCATGGTCATTAAAGGGAAGCAAGGAAGAAAGCAAACCATTGAAGCATTTCGGATTTGCTCGGGGGTGTATGCCTGGACCTCAGGGAATAGCAGGAACAACTTGGTGGCAGTGCGTGGGCTCTTGGGGCTGGATTCTCCGCAGCTCTGCGCCGGAATAACGTTTGGCGCGGGGGCGGAGAATCGACGTTCCCGACCGGATCGCGATCGGCACCGCTCCGCCGCTCGTCCGTCAATCACGCAGCGCGGCTGGAGAGCCATTGGCAGAGGTCCTCCCAGCGATACTCCGATCCCGACCGGCCGATTTCCCGATGGCGTGGTTCTAACCACGTGTGGCCGGTCAGGACTCACGCACGGCAGCTGCGGACTCAGTCAGTGGCCGCCCTGGTGGGGGGCAGGGATATCCAGCACCGGGGGGGGGGGGGCTTATAATAATAATAATCACTTATTTTCACAAGTAGGCTTCAAAGAAGTTACTGGGAAGGCCACTAGTCACCACATTTCCGCCGCCTGTTCGTGGAGGCTGGTACGGGAATTGAACACGCGCTGCTGGCATTGTTCCACATGGCAAGCCAGGTATTTAGCCCACTGTGCTAAATCAGCCCCCTATAGGAGGCCGGGGCAGCGATTGGGCCGGTCCAATGCAGGGGCGCGGGGACGATCGGGGGTACCTTGTTTCTTGATGATCCGCGGTCCGAGTCTGCCATGGGGCTCGGCGCGGCCGCTGGAGGCTGCCGCCGTGCGCATGCGCAGACTTGGAACCCAAAGTGCGGGGGCCTGTATTCGCTAGCCCCCTGCAGGTAAGTGAATAGCTCTTTATTTTTTGCAGGAAACCGGGTGTCCCCTCAGGTTTGGGGTGCTCTGGTTGTGACCCCATTACCGCATAAATTCATTTAAACCCACCCCCAAGCTGCAACGTATAGGTTCCTGGCTGCTGACAGTGCCAAAGCAAGTCCAGAGAAGACCCTGCAAGAGAGGAGCCTGTCCCAGAATCACAGGGGCCAGCCAGTAAGGCTCACGTACTGGCCATCCACCAGCTTAAGTATAATCTATCTTTCTTATCTTTAGTGGTCATCCAAGTGTTTCCCGTGATAGCACATCAGGAGTGGAGGTGGCCTGCTGTTTGTCTTGCCCTCTGCCCTGTGATGGCCTTGATGTTTGTTCTCTGGAGGGCCTGGGCCTGGATGGGCCTAGTTGACTTTCAGGTGTCACTGGTGATGACATGTCACCCTTTTCCACCCACTGCCCAGCAGATGCGGCTCCCCTGTAGGAGGCGCTGGGATAGCTTCATTTCCTTCTTCCTCGGTATGCTAGCTGGCCTTCGAGCTACAACCCCAGGATGGAGGGGAGAATGGAGCGAGTTCTGGAGGCCTGCCCGCGTCTGAACCATGGTGTCAATGCCCTCAGCCATGGTGCATGAGACTGGGTCATGTCCCTCAGCAAGTGAGTCATATCGCTCATAGCCTCGGTCATGTCCCTTTGTGCCTGTGACCTGTACCTCTCTGACTGGCTAAAGTGAGTCAGCGCCTGACCAATGCTCTTGATGCCCTCAATCATGACCCTTTGTGAATGGGCGAAGCTCTGGAGCGCCACAGCAATGTCCATATGAGCCTGAGACATGTTCGCCTGTGACTGGGCCTCCTGTTCTACTCCTTGACCATGGACAGCGCAGTGTGCCCCAAGCCTTGAACGTCCTCACACATGGCCTTGACGCCTTGCCCCAGGCCTTCCACCGAAGTGCCGCCCTTTCAGTGTTGGCTCGGGTGCCATGCATTGTCGGCACTATCTCCTGCACCTGAAGGCGAGTGGACGCTTCCAGCTGGACTTGCAGGCGCCGGAATGTTGCTGACACCCCCTCCTCTATATTCTGGCTCTGCTTCTATATCTGCATCAGTGATGGGATCATCTTTTCCAGAAACACAACATCTGTCTGGATGACAGCCTTTCCCTGGGATCGGCAGCCCTCGGGCCATTCGCTCCCTCGGGAGTCCCTGCCTCCACATGATGTGCTGCAGCATGTGTGTGGTGCTCACCAGAGGGTGACTGACATTATCCACCGAGGTGACAGTATCTGCGATGTTGGATGGTGCAGGTGAAAGCAGTGTCGAAACGTCGATGTCTCCCCCAGAGTGGTGCTCCGGGGTGTTCTGAAGGTCTGGATGGGGGCCAACGACCCCCAGACGGCCTCATCTGATGGGGAATCTGCAAGACAAAGACATGGGTGAGACCTTTGGAAGATCTGGTCTGTGGGGTGTTGTTGGCCTCGAGGGAATTTGGGGGCATATGTGAGGAGTGAGGGATGGGCACAGAGGTAGTTACTCATTCAAGCTACTGAAAGGAGATTGTTTACGACCTTACAGCATTGCATACCAGTCATCTTGGTGATGGTGGCAGCACTCACAACCTCTGCTACCTCATCCCAGGTCTCATTCAGTATAGCGGGCTTCAGTCTCCGCCCCATCCTGAGGAAGAGGGTGTCCCTCCTCTCCTCAATGGTGTCCAGTATGTGTTCAATATTAGCATCCAGGAACATAGAACATACAGTGCAGAAGGAGGCCATTCGGCCCATCGAGTCTGCACCAACCCACTTAAGCCCTCACTTCCTGCCTATCCCCGTATCCCAATAACCCCTCCTAACCTTTTTGAACACTAAGGGCAATTTAGCATGGCCAATTCACCTAACCTACACGTCTTTGGACTGTGTGAGGAAACCGGAGCACCTGGAGAAAACCCATGCAGACACTGGGAGAACATGCAGACTCCGCAAAGATAGTGATCCAGCGGGGAAGCGAACATGGGACCCTGGTGCTGGAAATCCACTTGTGCTACCGTGCCGCTCTTTTAGAAACCATCTTCGTGGCCAGAATGATAGTCTGCTGAGTGGAGCTCTTAAAAGCTGCTGCAGCTTGTCAGGCTCTGAACATTGTAAGAGTGCTACCTATTTGTTCTTCTTTAGCCTCTGTTTATTCCCTTATTTCCCCTCTCTTTTACTTTTGTTGTTACATTTTTGATCCATGGATGTTTATGGACCAGTGGCTTTAAAGCAAAGCAGCCTGAAGCAGCCGGAACCTTTAATTTAAACAGTAGGATCAAAAAGGCTGTGCTGTTTTGGACTGGTGATTTCAGGCTGGCTGACGTCAGTGGTGACTCAGTTTGATTGATTTGGCTGGTAGCTAATGAATTGGCCCAAAGGGCTGTGGTCTGCCTGGTAACAGGTGGCGATTGGATCTGATCCCAGCGGAATGTTTTTAGAGTCACAAAGTTCCAGTTTAGTTTCACTTTTGATTCTGCAGCCTGGATGGAGGAATCTAACTAATCCTCTCCAAAAATATCTAACTAATCTTCTCCATAAGGCCACTGTGAGGGCTGACGCTCTATCCAGCAAAACTGGGTGTCTCAAGACTGCAAAGGCTTGACGTCAAACCACAAGCTGAATGCAAGGTCAGAGGTGAATTAAAGTGTCTCTCCAGAAAGATAAGGGCCAGATGTGAACCTCGAGCTGAAGGCCCAGTTTGATTTTCTTTTAGAAATTTGGAGTACCCAATCCATTTGTTTCTAATTAAGGGGCAATTTCAGCGTGGCCAATCCACCTACCCTGCACATCTTTGGATTGTGGGGGCGAAACCCATGCAAAGACGGGGAGAATGGGCAAACTCTACATGGACAGTGACCCAGAGCCGAGATCGAACCTGGGACATGAGGCAGCAGTGCTAGCCACAGCACCACCGTGCTGCCCAGGCCGTTTGGGAGACTAAGTCCCCACGCCAGCATTAAAACGGTGTTTTACATCAGAAAAACAGGCGCAAAACAGCCAATGATTCGTCGTTTTGCTGGGGGCTATCAGGGAGGCATTATAGAGCTCCCGGCTCTAGTTGCCGATATGGCCCTGAGCATTATGGCCCTGAGCATGCGCACAGCAGCAGCCTGCAGCGGCTACACCGTGCTTCATGGCGGACTCAGCCCACGGACACGGACCACAAAAATAGTACACCCGTTCGACCGCTCTCGCGGCCCAGATAGCCCGCCCCAGTGCCGCCAGCACCGATTGAAGGCCTCCTGCCCATGGATCGGCCCTCCTCCTCCTGTGGCGGTGCTGGACCGAGTACGCAGCTGCCACGCTAAGTTCCCGACGAGTGAGACCACACGTGTCCCACGACCTCGGGAACTCGGCAGGTCGGTGACGGAGCATTGTGGGGCAGGCCTCAGGCAATGGCCGGCTGCCTGTAAGTGCTGTATTGCATGAATAACTCAGCAAGGCCGACTGTTATCAGCTGTGAACCAGAGACTTTAATCGACCAGCATGCTGTGAGGAAAGCGTGCTGAAGAACCACCATTGGAAGCAAAGACTCTTATCTTTTGACCTTCATCCTTATTATTTTTACCCCTTCCCCCTCTGTGTTTGTCTGTCTTGTGTGTGTGGATAGAGGGTGTGACAGTTAAAGGGGGTGGTAGGTTAGCTTGTGGTTATCCAGTTGTATTTACTGCATTTTGCATCATTATTCTTCTAATAAATAAACAGTAATTGGGTTTCAACTTACAAACCTGGTGACTGTAGTTATTGAGCAGCTAAGAATTATTGGGGAATTCACTTGTGTTGTGACTCCGGGGCATGTGGGGCTGAAATTGATCACACACTTACCCAGGGTGGCGTAACAACATGATTCCCGATCCCAGCGAATGAGATGCCTGTGGAGCCGAGTCTCGGGTATGCTGCACGTGGGCTGCGTGCTGGATAATTTGCATAACATAAATCACTCCTCACTGGTGCTCCTAGAAGCAGTTCCTGTGATTCTCCACAGGCGGCCGCACTTAGTCTCTAGAATGGAGAATCTCGCCCATTGAATATCGCTATGAATCGCAGAAATTTGGTTTGCAGGTGCAGCAGGTATTTAAGAAGGCACATGGAATGTTGTCCTTCATTGCTGGAGGGATGGAATTTAAGAACAGGGAGGTTATGTTTCAGCTGTATAGGGGGCTGGTGAGGCCATACCTGGAGTATTGTGTACAGTTCTGGTCTCCTTACTTGAAAAAAGATGCACTGACACTGGAGGCTGTGTACAGGAGATTCACTAGGTTGATTCTGGAGTTGAGAGGATTGACTTATGAGGAGAGACTGAGTAGACTGGGACTATACGCATTGGAATTTAGAAGAATGAGGGGTATCTGATAGAAACATATAAAATTATGAAGGGAATAGTTAAGAAAGAAGCAGGGATGTTTTTTCCACTGGCGGTGAAACCAAGACTTGGGGACATAGCCTCAAACTAAGGAGGGAGCAGATTTAGGACTGAGTTGAAGAGGAACTTCTTCACCCAAAGGGTTGTAAATCTATGGAATTCTCTGCCCAGTGAAGCAGTTGAGGCTACCTCATTGAATGTTTTTAAGGGAAAGATAGATATATTTTTTAACAATAAATTAAGAGTCATTAGGGGCGGGTGGGTAACTAGAGCTGAGTCCACAAAAAGATCAGTCATTAGCTTATTGAATGGAGGAGCAGGCTCAAGGGGTCAGGTGGCCTACTCTTGCTCCCAGTTCTTATGTTCTTTTCCTTTTGAACAATTTTCAGTCATGTGTCCTGACTCAACCGTAGCTTCTTATTTCTTTTCTCCATGAGGTTTTTTGAGGTATTTTCTGTGGTACGAGCACTAAATGCTTCAAAGTGCCTTTTGTCCACCTGTACTCACATGGGACAGAGCATGTTGCCATGCCAAATATTTCTCTATTGAAGACTATCAACACTTAATAAATTGTGTAAAAAAATGTGGGCGAGGATTTTATCCCTGTGGGATATTTATGAAGTAAATGTCAATTGAAATGCCCCGGTGCATCGGCAAGTGGGAGGCATGTTGCGGTGGGGCCATAAAAGGCTGGCCATGGTGAAAGCTAATCTCAGAGTGCTTCAATATGGGCAGTATTGGTCTGGCTATCCATTGTAGTGTCTGATTCACCGTTTTGTTAATGCCAAGGCAACTGTGTAACAGGCTCTGCATATAACAGGAGGCTCATTTATACACTGCTCGTTTTACACCATCACTAGAGATGACCTTCTGTCCCCATGTATTTGCATGGGAAGAATATTCTATATATTAAATTGAATGTGAAAGCCATGGATCTGTCGATTGGCTATTTTGAGCTGTGTATTGACTCTGGTAGTAACAAAAATGTGCAATGCCATTGCTATAAATATATATTAACGTATGTTCATTTATTTTGAACTATCAGCTTTGACAAAGAGTCATCGGACTCGAAACGTTAGCTCTTTTCTCTCCCTGGAGATGCTGCCAGACTTGCTGAGATTTTCCAGCATTGTCCCTTTTGTATTTTGAATTATAGTTCAACTCCATAGCGCCTTCCATTACAACTGTGCGTAATTCAGCTGTACATCAGTGAAAATGGCATGTCTGATTTTACATGTCCCTCGCTGGTGACATAATTAGGTTCACACCCAGAAAGGGTGAGAAACTCAATTAAATGCATTTGTATATGTCCACCGACACCCCCCCCCCCCCCCCCCCCCCACCCCACCTCACTCCCTACTGCAAGGTCCCATCCTTACTGAACATTCATACCTGTGTACAACAGGTTTGGAAAAATGTGAATCAGCCTGGGGGAGAGGGACATGTCCGGGTCATGCCCTCGTACCTCCCCCTGACATTGGCCCCTGGAACAGATTGGCAGTGCCAGGTTGACATTGGCAATGCCAACCTGTGCCAGCGAGCAATACTGTGCGGGCCCTCTGGGGAGTCCCATTGGGGGCGGGATCATGTTCTATTTGTTGGGGGTGAGGAGCCTCCAATGCTGATGCTTGTGGTGGGGTGTCAATCTCTGAAGGAAACCCAGTGTGTAGCTCACCAGCTGGAACGGCACGGTGGCACAGTGGTTAGCACTGCTGCTTCACAGCTCCAGGGACCCAGGTTCAATTCCGGCCTCGGGTGACTGTCTGTGTGGACTTTGCACTTTCTCTCTGGGACTGTGTGGGTTTCCTCCAGGTGCTCCGATTTCCTCCCGCAGTCCAAAGTTGTGCAAGTTAGGTGGATTGGCCATGCTGAATTGCCCCTTAGAGTCCAAACAATTAGGTGGGGTTACTGGGTTACGGGGATAGGGTGGAGGCGTGAGGTTGGGTGAGGTGCTCTTTCTGGGAGCCGGTGCAGACCCGATGGGAAAATGGCCTCCTTCTGCACTGTAAATTCTATGATTCTCTGAATCAATTCGCCAATCACAGAAGGTTGCACAGCCATGCTTTCTTTCTCTTAAAATATTTTTATTCTCCTCCTTTTTCACATTTTCTTCCAAATTTGCACACACCAACAATAAACAGTAATGAATATAGAAAAAGAAAGAAAATTGCTTTATTGTCATGAGTAGGCTTCAATGAAGTTACTGTGAAAAGCCCCTAGTCGCCACATTCCGGCGCCTGTCCGGGGAGGCTGGTACGGGAATATAATGTCCATCCCCATATCAACAACAACAATCCCATCCTCCCGCCAAACCCCAAACAACTGCCCGCATGTTAACATAAAATGATTCACATTTAGAACATAGAACATTACAGCGCAGTACAGGCCCTTCGGCCCTCGATGTTGCGCCATCCTGTGAAACCCCTCTAAAGCCCATCTACACTATTCCCTTATCGTCCATATGCCTATCCAATGACCATTTGAATGCGTTTAGTGTTGGCGAGTCCACTACTGTTGCAGGCAGGGCTTTCCACGCCCTTACTACTCTCTGAGTAAAGAACCTACCTCTGACATCTGTCCTATATCTATCTCCCCTCAATTTAAAGCTATATCCTCTCATGCTAGACATCACCATCCGAGGAAAAAGGCTCTCAATGTCCACCCTATCTAATCCCCCGATCATCTTGTATGCCTCAATGAAATCACCTCTTAACCTTCTTCTCTCTAACGAAAACAGCCTCAAGTCCTTCAGCCTTTCCTCATAAGATCTTCCCTCCATACCAGGCAACATCCTTGTAAATCTCCTCTGTACCCTTTCCAATGCTTCCACATCCTTCCTATAATGTGGCGACAGAACTGCACGCAATACTCCAAATGCGGCTGCACCAGAGTTTTGTACAACTGCAACATGACCTCATGGCTCCGAAACTCAATTCCTCTACCAATAAAAGCTAACACACCGTACGCCTTCTTAACAACCCTCTCAACCTGGGTGGCAACTTTCAGGGATCTATGGACATGGACACCGAGATCTCTCTGCTCGTCCACACTACCAAAAATCTTACCATTAGCCCAGTACTCTGTCTTCCTGTTATTCCTTCCACCTCACACTTTTCTGCATTAAACTCCATTTGCCACCTGTCAGCCCAGCTCTTATCTATGTCCCTCTGTAACTTGTAACATCCTTCTGCACTGTCCACAACTCCACCGACTTTAGTGTCATCTGCAAATTTACTCACCCATCCTTCTACGCCCTCCTCCAAGTCATTTATAAAAATGACGAACAACAGCGGCCCCAAAACAGATCCTTGTGGTACACCACTAGTAACTGGACACCAGTCAGAACATTTCCCATCAACCACCACTCTTTGTCTTCTATCAGCTAGCCAATTTCTGATCCAAACTGCTAAATCACCCTGAATCCCATGCCTCTGTATTTTCTGCAATAGCCTACCGTGGGGAACCTTATCAAATGCTTTACTGAAATCCATATACACCACATCAACTGCTTTACCCTCATCCACCTGTTTGGTCACCTTCTCGAAGAACTCAATGAGGTTTGTGAGGCACGACCTACCCTTCACAAAACCATGTTGACTATCTCTAATCAAATTATTCCTTTCCAGATGATTATACATCCTATCTCTTATAAACCTTTCCAAGACTTTTCCCACAACAGAAGTATGTCTCACTGGTCTATAGTTACTGGGGTTATCTCTACTCCCCTTCTTGAACAAGGGGAAAACATTTGCTATCCTCCAGTCTTCTGGCACTATTCCTGTAGACAAAGATGACTTAAAGATCAAAGCCAAAGGCTCAGCAATCTCCTCCCTAGCTTCCCAGAGAATCCTAGGATAAATCCCATCCGGCCCAGGGGATTTATCTATTTTCACACTTTCCAGAATCGCTAACACCTCCTCCGTATGAACCTCAAGCCCTTCTAGTCTAGTAGCCTGTATCTCAGTATTCTCCTTGACAACTTTGTCTTTTTCCTGTGTGAATGCAGACAAAAAATACTCACTTAGCACCTCTCCTATCTCCTCGGACTCCGCGCACAAGTTCCCACTACTGTCCTTGACTGGCCCTACTCTTACCTTAGTCATTCTTTTATTCCTGACATATCTATAGACAGCTTTAGAGTTATCCTTGATCCTACCTGCTAAAGACTTCTCATGTCCTCGCCTGGCTCTTCTTAGCTCTCTCTTTAGAGCCTTCCTAGCTAACTTGTAACTCTCAAGCGCCCTAACTGAACCATCACGTCTCATCTTTACATAAGCCTCCTTCTTCCTCTTGACAAGTGTTTCAACTGCTTTAGTAAACCATGGTTCCCTCGCTCGACCACTTCCTCCCTGCCTAACAGGTACATACTTATCAATGACACGCAGTAGCTGTACTTAAACATGCTCCACATTTCCATTGTGCCCATCCCCTGCAGTTTTCCTCTCCAGCCGATGCATCCTAAGTCTTGCCTCATCACATCATAATTGCCTTTCCCCCAGATATGACTCTTGCCTAATTTTTCCAAACCTGTTGACATATACATAAACAAATAACACAATGGAATCAGGAATCACCCATAGTCACCATGAACACATACAGTCCCCCTCCCCCCAACCTTCCCAACCCCCCCCACTAATGTTCGATGTTATCCAATTCTTGAAAGCGCATAATGAATAATGCCCATAAATTTGTTGCTCTATTTATTTATCTTGGTGAACCACAAGTCTTTGCCTTAAATCGATCAAATGACCACACAACCAATTAGTTAGTTCAAAAGATGGTTTATTTACATACACAAGAGTTATCTCAACATACAAACACAATCTACCATGAGTTAAACTACACCTATCAGCTACAATAACCGATACTTAACTTCAGGGCAACCGGCACTGTGCAAATGGATAAAGGCATTTATATGGATTTCACTTAGCTGGTTCGAAGAAAGTGGCTCTGTCTCTGCTGGATTCATCCATCGGCTAGCAATCATTGGTCTTGAACTTAGCTGGCTGTTCCTGCTGCAATTGGCTAGGCACAGGCCAGATCCAAGATAGACAGAACACATGGCTGTGCTCTCTTTTATCCCCCGCTCTTTGGGGTGGTCCTTAACTTTGGGCCCAATAGTTCGACAGGGCTCTGATCACAGTCTTCGATTTCGGCCAATCAAGGGGCAGGTGCCTTGGTAGCTGAGCGGGTCCTTAGGGATCATTGACCTTAGGAGTTGTGCTTTCTGAGCAAGGGAGTGGTGCCGATCAGTCTGTGGCTGTACCGGTTGCTTGATTGGAGTTCTATTGTCCTGGGAAAATGGGCCATTGAAATGTAAATGAGTGGGGGGTTTTGGTCCGGTCTGGTTACCTGTGTTTTAGATACACACAGGCTGTGTATCTACCTGTCTGAGTCCTGGGTTGGCCATAATTCCCATGGTCCTTTGCAGGTGGCCATCTTAGATAGCTGCAAACTGTAGAACCCCTCCATCCTTCCCCTCAGTTCAAACTTAACATTCTCAAGAGTCAAGAATTCCAACAGGTGCCCCCGCCACACCAGGGCACAGGGTGGAGAGATTGCTCTCCATCCCAACAGGATCCACCTTCGGGCGATCAACGAGGTGAAGGCTACAACATTTGCCTCCGCACCCGTTTCCAACCCCAGTTGGTCCGACACCCGAATATGGCCTCCCGAGGACCCAGGTCCAGTTTCATGTGCACCACTTTAGAGATTACCCTGAAAACCTCTTTCCAGTAATCCTCCAGCTTTGCACAGGACCAAAATATATTAACGTGATTTGCGACCCCCCCCCCCCCACCCCCCGCAACGTTCACACACATCTTCTAACCCCTCAAACATCCTCGCCCTTGTGACGAGTGCTCTGTATACCACCTACTGCTGCATCAGCCCCAAACTCGTGCATGAGGTGGAGGCGTTCACTCTCCGGAACACCTCACACCACAACCCCTCCTCCATACCCTCTCCCAACTCTTCCTCACACTTTGCTTTGATCACTTCCAATCTCTTCTCCTCTTCCAATATAGCCCCATAAACTGCCGACACTACCCCCCTTCTCCAGTACCCCTGTCGTCAGAACCTCCTCCAGCAACGTGGAGGCCGGCACAACCGGGAAGCTCTGCATCTCCTTCCTGGCAAATCTCGAACCTGCATGTATCTAAACATTTGCCCCTGCTCCAGCCCATACTTCGCGTCCAGCTACTTCAATCCTGCAAACTGATCTCCAAGAAACAAATCTGTTAGTGTCTTAATCCCCTTCTCCTCCCATTTCTGACAATTTCCGTCCCGCTTCACCTGGCTCAAATCTGTGGTTCCCCCGAATCGGCATTTCCCTTGACCTGCCTCCAACCCAAAGTGTTGGCGAAACTGCCTCCAAATTCTCAATGAAGCTATTATTACTGGACTCCCTGAGTATTTCCCCGGGGCCATCGGGAGCAGCGCTGTTGCTAGCGCCTTCAATCCCGACACCCTACACAAACTCTCCTCCATTCTGACTCACTGGGAATGAGCCTCACAGATCTAGCGCCACACCTTCTCCATGTTCGCTGCCCAGTAATAATACATCAGGTTCGGAAGACCCAAACCCCCTGCCCGCCTTCCTCTCTGGAGCACACCTTTCTAACTCTGGCCACCTTCCCTCCCCATATGAATGAGGTAATCATTCCTTCAGGCCCTCTGAAAAATGCCTTTGGCAGGAAAATTGGCAGGCATTGGAAAATAAACAGAAATCATGGCAACACGCTCATTTTAACCGCCTGTACCCGACCCGCCAGTGACAGAGGGAGACCATCCCACCTTGCCAGATCAGCTTTCACTCTCCCCACCAAAGTAGAAACAAAGCCATGCTTTTTGTTCAGATTTTGAGCCTCTCTGAAAAAGGGATTAATTGGGTGTGGGTTACACTGTCAGTGTGCAGGGGTAGGTCCCAAGAGAGACGGCCTTGCCGGCTTCACAGAGATTGGGGCGCCGTTTAAAATCAGCACAAAAAAACCCCTCTAGCCGTCCTGCCACAGACTCAGGCGACTCCCCCAATCCGCACACACCACCACCACCAACATCTCGATTTTCGATTCTCGTTACATGTTCCTCCATGTTGCCGTTCTCGTTGATGGATAGCGCAGACTGAAAATAGCCCTCTCTGAAAAGATACAGGTGCATTCAGCCCATAGGTCTAAAATACATTCAAAATGAGACTTGGCTATGTTACCTTGACAATCAGAACGTTTCATGACTCTACTCTGGTTACTGTGAGCTATAGTTCTTGCTCTTTGTGTTTCAGTTGAGCACTAAGTTTATGTCATTTTTCTCTTCGTCATTCTCTGCTTCCATTTCATACTATTTGAAATTACCTCATGATTTTCTTCTGCATGACCTTCCAATTTGAGCCTAATTTTTCCCTCTAATCTATTTACCCATGAAATCCACAGCTTTGACACTCTCACTTTATTCTTAGTTGTAATGCAAGCTTTACTGCACTCGTAAAATATTTTAGATTTTTCTTACTGCTGGTGTTTCATTAAACTACGTTCTAATATTTAAATAAAGCTGGTCATTTTCAATTGGACCACATTTAGACTAATCTAAAAACCTGCTGGTGATAAAATGGTGCAAAATAGTTCTCAGTCAGATTTTCCAGTCCTCCAGAACCCATTCTATTCATGCACCTCCAGATAATGACCAGAAAATATATCTCACAGTGTTTCATAACATCAATAAGATCGGTACTGTCTATGTTTATATATCATAACATTAAAAGAAACCCAGAAATATATTTAACTGTTGGCTCTGTCTTAACTTACTGGAACGACAAGTTCCCAAATCTGGAAAGGATTAATACTTAAATAAATGGATTTATATCCGTTTTAAATGTGTACATTGAATATTTCACAAAGCAAATGATATACTGTAGAATGGCTTATAATCACTCAAGGAATAATTATGGGAGCAGGAGACATCGATATATTCATGGAGATTTAGAATTGAGTGATAGGTTTGACTGCCCTCTGACTGTACACAGGTCTACAATATTTGCAATGAGAATATCTTCGCTGGTCGCTCGCAGTAGGCATCTAACAGATCTTTAAACAAACATTAGCATCAGGTGAATTACTAAATGGATAAATGAAATAATTATTTAGGTGAACGGATTATTAATGACATTTTCTTATAAATTGCTGCATGTTCAGAATACAATATACGGTCTGGAGAATATGTAGGATTCTATCCCTGTCTTTTTTTGTTGCTCTCTGTTACTTTTAGTTAGCAAATTAAATCATCTATTTCTGAATTTGAAATTGGCCAGATATTCTAAAACATTTTTTCTTTTCAATAAAAAGTCTTTGGTTAATAGAGATGGTTTATGCATTAACTTATTTTCAACTTACAAGTACTGAAAGTGGCTAAATTCAGAACTAATTACCAAGGTTCTGTTGGTAATTTTAACTAGGATAATTATTATGCAAAGCATACCCACCCAGAATGTTTGCATAACTATCACAAGCGCTTTTATAAATGATGCTTTAATTAGTCTTAATTAGAATTTGTTTAAGTCAGCAGGGAATGCAGAGCCCGTGAAATGATGTATGTAATAAGCATCAGGCTCACTTTTTTACTTGGGGAATAGAGCTGACAAAATCACATCACATTAAATTGATTCAGTCAGAATTAAAATTCTTATGGTATTAATTAAATGGGGTATCTCATTAGCAAGCTGCAGGGCGACGGAGCGACTCTTCTGTGACCAGATGTGGTAGAAGTACTGGAGAACACTAACAGACCCTGCAGTGTCCAAAAAACACCGTGTTAAGACTCAAGTCAAAGGTGCCATTGGCTGATAGCACCTCTATCTAGAATTGTGAATTAAATCGTTTATGAATATTAAATAAATAACATGAAGTAAATATTAGCCTTTAAGTCATTACCTTTCTGTTTTTCAAATTGGAGGGAATCCTCTACCCATTTTGAAATATTTATTTACTTTTATTAAAAGTAATTGATACGTTTTAAAAATGTTATCATCTGCTCCAAGACTACATTAAGAACCAGTTACAGGAGAGTTTAATGCTGCCCTAGCCCAACTCTTTGTCATAAATCTGAAGTTAGCTCTGCTTTACTAAATGAATGTAATCTACTGACTATACTGTTCCTGTAAGATATCAATATTTCACCATTTTTATTATCATTTTTCCATGCTGATTTGATAAGTGATCTGGATTGGCATTGTTAGCAAAACAGATGAAAGATGCGCGTAACACTTATTCAAATTAGTGGCTGTGCAACAGATTTTCTATATTTGTGGAATATTAACAGATTGCTTCTTTATATCTGGTCTGACACAGTTTTGAGAAGTATTTTGCCTCATAAGGAGTCATTACCATTGGGCCACTAGATCATCTTGATTGATTGAAAGCTTGTTTTAGCATGAAATAAAATGATAAAGTGTGATTCTCTCTTGTCAGATTCACAATCTCAGCTACATCAACAGAAGAAGGCATTGGACAGGGGCAAGAAGAGCAGGACATTTTTAGGGGCGGCACGGTGGCCCCAAGGTCCCAGGTTCAATTCTAGACTTAGGTGACTGTCTGAGTGGAGTTTGCGCTTTCCTCCCTGTGTTTGCGTGAGTTTCCCCCAGGTGCTCCGGTTTCCTCCCACAGTCCAAAGATGTGCCGGTTCGGTGGATTGGCTTGATAAATTGCACCCTGGTGTCCAAAAGGTTAGGTGGGGGTACTGGGTTATCGGGATAGGGTGGAGGCATGGGCATAAGTAGGGTGCTCTTTCCAAGGGCTGGTGCAGACCAGATAGGTTGAATGGCCTCCCTCTGTACTGTAAATTCTATGATTTTGTGATTGTTGCTCAGCACATAGCTGACTCAAGACTAGTGGCAACTAAAGTTTTAAAGCAGATCTTCTATAATCTTGGCTAAGGAATCAGGAAATCTGAAGGCACCTTGAAGAGAGCGAATAAAATAAATTGAAAATGATTTGCATAGGCACACCATGGCACTAAGAGGTTGATCACATGTTCCTGACTGTTAATTCCCACACCTAAGATTCTAGAAATATCACTTAGTTCCCAATCTTAACTTTGCTAGTGCAGGTAGGTGTTACATACAGCCCCGAGGATAAAATAAAATCAGGCAGTCCAGGTACATTGTGCCAGCTGATGGCATATCCACATGTTACTGACCATTTGTACCACTCTTGAATTGTGGAAATATAAAGCTTTGATATAGATGTGTGACCAAGGTTCTTCCTAACAGGTGACATTTTGAACATTATGGAAGAACCAACCTTTCTTGTGGCCCCTTTCCTTTTAATTTTTTTCTACAATTAAGGGACAATTTAGTGTGGCCAATCCACCTATCCTGCACATTTTTAGGGTTGTGGGGGTGCGACCCACAGAGACATAGAGGGAATGTGCAAACTCCACATGGACAATGACCCGGTGCCAGGAGCTGTGCAATAACTAATATTTAAAATTTGGCTCTGCAACTATTCGTTAGTGGTGCCATGACAGAACAGATTGAGGCCACCAACATTAAATGGTTTCACACTCATAAAATGCTGAGACCATTTTGCAACAGTGCATAATGGTCATTGTTACATAGGAACATAGGAATTAGGAGCAGAAGTAGGCAATTCAGTCCTTTGAGCCTGCTCAATCAGGTCATGGCGGATCTCCTCCTGGTCTCAAATCACCTCCCCACATGTTTCCCATATCCCTTTAACCCTTTTCTTATCAGAAATATTTCTATCTCTTTCTTATACAGTTTAACGACTCAGATTCCACCGCACTATGGGGCAGCGAGTTCCACAAATTCACCACCCTCTGCAGTAAGAGAGATAACCTGCCATTCATGCATCTTAAAACGTCAGTTCAGAGTGTCTAGGACAAGGTTAGCTCCATCTAGTCCATATGCATGCTGAATAGGAAGATGGGGGAATCTCTGATAATAGAGGGTTCCTAAGCTCACAGTGTGAGGTAGCTGCTACATACATTGGACTTCATTTTTCGAGAAAGAAAATCCTGTATTTTAATCATAATGATTTTGATATCCCTTTAAAACGCATTTGTTGATCTCACCATCAAGTGCATCTCACCATCTTGTTTACCTCATTTATCATGAATTCTTATCGTAAATACCATTAACATACTGACAGAAACATGAGTCACTGAATTATTTTCCAGGCCTATATAGGTTTAGTGAGATTTTACTAGATTAGAAATATATCACTTGAACTTTTGTGAGAGGGCCATAATGGGACTTCTGCTGGGAAGATCTCAGAATGACATCTTCCCTACTCCCTCTCTTCATAACTAAAATGTTCCATCCCAGGCAACAATCTGTTGAATCGCATCTAATAATAATCTTTATTAGTGTCACAAGTAGGCTTACATTAACACTGCAATGAAGTTACTGTGAAAATCCCCTAGTCGCCACAGTCTGGCGCCTGCTAGGGTACACTGAAGGAGAATTCAGAATGTCCAATTCACCTGACAAGCACGTCTTTCAGGACTTGTGGGAGGAAACCGGAGCACCCGGAGGAAACCCACGCATACACAGGGAGAACGTGCAGACTCCGCACAGACAGTGACCCAAGCGGGAATCGAACCTGGGATCCTGGTGCTGTGAAGCAACAGTGCTAGCCACTGTACTACCGCAAAGTGTCTGAAGATCTGGAGAGAGAACCCAGCACACACCGGTTCTCAGTCAGAACCTGACACTTATTTGGGAAAAATCTAGCTTTTAACTTGAAAATGGATGCTGTGAAGATTTAACTTGTTATTGTCGATTGTGACCTAAACAGGCTAGGAAGTAGAAGTCTGCATATGTTGATTGTTTCTATTAGAACAATTGAATACTGAAGAATTAAAGGTACAAGCTGTTATGAATAATAGATCTTTAATATTCTTGAAAATTAAACTGCTTACAATAGATTTACAAGAAAGTGCGAATTGTCATAGATTAATAATTTACCACAATTTAGGATCAGACTTCATACTCAGACAGAGGATGGGTTATTCAATAACAAGCCATATTATCTCATTCATCATTGCTCACCTCAGGTACTTTAGTCTGCAGAGAGCACCTTCTTCAATTTCTGTTAATATATTGTGAACTGTTGTGAAATCAATTGAAAGAGGGGCCTGGTGCTTACTGAGTGTTATTTGAGTAGATTGTGTTGCACGGTGCACCCATTATGGGTTTACTTTTGGTTAAAGAGAAAATCATTGCCGATGTATTTGCACAAATCGTTAACCTTCAGTGGAAGGTATATTATCACAAAATGCTGTATTTTTTGCATGTTCCCTGATCAAAATGCATGAAATTATCATTGGCATTATTTATATATATGACTTTGAGTTAAAATGATATATAATATGAGGTCAAAGCTCAGGTATAATAGTTGATTTGGAACCATCTGGAGTGCGTATCTTTTTAACCATGCTTGGATGAGTTGGCCAGCAACCCAATAGACCAGCATACAATAAAATCTGAGCAATTTGATTAACTCACTGTTCAGAACAATATTCCATCTCTCCTATTTACCCAATAACTCAATCAAAAACATGCCCAGTATAGTTGTTCTACATCACATCATGTGAACAACACGTGTAGACCTTTATTGTCAGACTCTGCTGAGCTTCTAATAATAATAATCTATATGGTTCTTATGATTTTGTTGTAGAACCTTGTACGGTAATGGGATTTACCCATTTTAATGCTTTATTTTCATTAAGAAACTGTCAAAACAATGAAAACGCTGGCTCATTTGGGATTTAACTCATGAGAACACAGTCCCATGGGCTTTCTATATATTTTGTTTTACGCTAATCTCTTAACAGTGCTCAATATGATTGATTATATCACAATTTGATTTTTAAATGCAGAAATCAGTTTACAGCCATTCTGTTTAAAGTGCTCTTCTTCATAAGGGTCTTTCAAAACAGCAGTGAATTAAATGAATTTATCCTGTTCATAGTTGAAATGTGAAGTGCCTTATTTATTATAGATTTACCTATGGTTGCTTGTTCATTTCAGTTTTTCCTCAGATCGAATCAATTTTCATAAATAAAAAAAATGATAGGGAGTTGCTTGCTGGGAGTAAAACTCAAACTATTTTGGTTTCTATGATTACTTGACACCATGTGATTAAAATTCACATTTGTAATTTATTTATGAACATTGCAGGGCCATAGATTTATCAGTTTGTTTCTATTTTCTGATTATACTTTAGAACTCTGTGACTGAAATCACTCATTGTCTGTTTTGGTACCCGAGTTTGAACTCAAATAATTGTTTAGAATAGAAATTTAGTGATTACCTCTACAGGTCAGCGCTGAAATGTGTTTTCAGCCTCAGCTCAATCCCCAGTAGACTTTACTACACAGCATGACATAACACTGCTACGGATTTAAGGTTGGAAATCGATGCAATATTAGTCAGGGCAGGCAGTGCTGCATCTTCATACCTGATTGTGGGCAACAACATAATGTGTACCTCCAAAATCTGTGATTCATTTCCAAATTATTCAATTAGTTCTTCTTACTGCCTGTGTCCCGCTGGTCTAATCCAATTGATTTACACAAACATATTGTGTATTGATATAAATTGTTTGCCAGCAGGAATCTAGTTCTGGATACAGACAGTTTCCTGTGGACTTTTCATACTGAGTTCAGTGGAGCTGAAATTGGCAGCTTTATAGCATATCAGAGTGAGGACTTTCCTGTACCAAGCAAGTTCTTGTGGGTTTGCACTGTTTCCACAAAGCTGGAGTGTTGCAGGTGGAGCACTGTTGCTTCACAGCGCCAGGGACCCTGGTTCGATTCCTGGCTTGGGTCACTGTCTGTGCAGAGTCTGCACATTCTCCCTGTGTCTGTGTGGATTTCCTCCAGGTGCTCAGGTTTCCTCCCACAAGTCCTGAAAGACGTTCTTGTTAGGTGAATCGGATATTCTGAATTCTCCCTCATTGTACCCAAACAGGTGGCGGAGTCTGGCGACAAGGCGGTTTTCACAGTAACTTCATTGCAGTGTTAATGTAAGCCTATTTGTGACAATAATAAAAATTTATTTTATTTTATTTTACAGTTTACAGGTAATGAATTGTTCATCTTCCACCCAAAACAAAAAGTATTTCTGGTCTACAGAATTAATTATTGACTAAACTGCAGCAGGCATATATTGTGACAGGTTCACACACTCACTGCAAAGGTAATTATTAATAGCTGGAGAAACACAGTTCGTGACTGCACTTGTTGTGACACAAATAGTAGCTCATAGCTGAGTCAAAATTATCCATCTCGTAATGGCAAGGAACACCTAGGGCCCCCATTGTGCCCCATCCAATACTTAACTTGTTCTTAAATTTGCAGCTGAAGTTCCTGCAAATAGTCAGGAAGAAACTACCTTATCATGTTGTCCCAAAATGCTTTGCAATTTATTAATTACCTTTGAAGTTAAGTCACTGTTGTTATTTAGGAAAACACAGCAGCAAAACAGCTAACTACACACAGCCAAAGTTCAAATTGTAAATTAAATGGATGGCCCGTTTGAAGTAAACAGCAAAGATGGAGTCCGAAGAGTTCATAAGAAAGACGTTTATTCAGTGTAACAGCAGTATTTACACAGGAGCCAGTTACACATCTCAGGGTCCTCACACCTTTCTGTCAACTGCTACAGCAGCTGACCTGTTATACTAGTGCTGGTTAACTCACAGTCCAATCAGCACAAGGGAACAATCATCCCCAGCTGGATGAGTCCCATGTGGGTTATGACACCGTTAATCTGCATTTTGGCCATGTTGTTGATTAAGAGAGGAATGCTGACCAAGGCACTGGGCAAACTTGTACTTCATTTTCAAATAGTCCAAAGGGACCTTTAATACCACTCCAATTGCTAATTTTAAAGGCAGGAACACTAGCAATGCAGCACCATCGGCATGATATTGAAATGTGTCAGCCCAGAATTTGTGTTCAAGTCTCAAGTGAGATTTGAAGCATTGCTTCTTGATTCAAAGGCAAGCGAGTTTGGAATTGAGCCAAGAGTTCGTAGAAGCATTTTGGAGGTAAAGAAGAATTAACAGCATACAGTGGTTATTGTTCACAGCACTAGATTGCGCAACCTGTTTTTAATCCCCATGAAATTGTGAAATAAAATTCAATTAATCTAGTCATGTGAACTGCTATCAGAAAACAAAATTCTAGTCCCGCAGTATGTGGTTGATGCTTGGATTACTTGTTTCTGCCCCTACAGAGTTGGAGCTTCCATCTGCTAACTTGGTTCTGACATGACACCAGCTGGGTTTTCTGGATTAGGGGTCAGTAGGTTGTGAACTCTTTTCAGGGTGGTCTGCCAATGGCCCTCAGGAAAATAAATGTAGTGCCACAGTGGGACCACTGGCTCTCTAAGAGATGGAAGTCAACATTAAAAGTATCTGACCGCCAGTCGTCTAGATCAGCCCATCTGAGACTGTGACCTTCAGCAGGTGAGGCATCAGACAGAGGGGAATGAAAGGAGATCTCTACTAAACTGTCTCCTTCTACATCTCACAAATGAGACTGTACCCATCAATATCCCAAGTCCACTGTCCTGGTTCACTTGGTGGTCTTGAAGGAAAATAGGAACATGGAAGAATGGGAGAAAATGAGCTGGAAACCTGGGCCAGAAGGTGGGTGAAGAGCAGCAATTTCTGGGCAGAATAACAGAGAATCCATTCTTTAATAATCCTCAAAGTGGCTGAGCAAGCCATCTAGTTACGGAACCAATTGCATTGAAAAGCTCACCCCACTTTCTCAGGGTAACTAAAGATAGACAATAAATCCAATATCGACAACTTTGTGAGAACAAATAAAGATATTCTGCAACAAGAGCACAGCGCCAAATGTAAACATTGGTTTATCTTTCTTCAAGAGTGACTGGAGCATAGATTATTCATATCACCCGTTAAGGAAATGAATTTGTTTTTTACTTCAGACTTCACACTAGAGTGGTATCCATGACTCTGTTTATTTGAATCTACTTGCTTTCCTTATGTAAAAATTGATTTGGATGGGTTGCGAACTTTAGTGAGCTATATTTATCTTAATGCAATGGTGTCAGTCTTAAGATCATTTGACAGAGTACATATCTTGAAGTAAAAAAGAAAAAAAAAACGAGATCTAATTTTGACAACTAAACTGCTATATTATTTTCTTACCCAACCCTTGCCCCACACCGCTGCTTAATGCAAGTGCTGCATTGGTCAAAAGCAAAACCTCTTTCTTCCTGTTGGAGCTTTAGCTTGTCAAGAGATTTATCCACTTGAGGAAAGTTGTCATTCTCACTGATTCTTCAATATTATTCCCAACAATGCCAATAGCTGTGCCATCTGTGTTTAGACACTGTAAAAGAAACCTCCCTGCGACTGTCATACAAATCAGGGTCACCATCAAGGTCACACTAAAGGGAGGTTCAGGACACTGAGAAGATGTTCAGTCACATGATATTCTGAAATACAGCATTTCAGTACAAGTCCTCCAACATCCCAAGCTGCTCCCAGCCTGGAGCTGTCTGCAGTCCACTGGGATATGTGTATTATGGCTGGGTTAATTTACTGATTAATCTCCAGTCAGTGGTTTGTTCTTTCCCCAGATGGCCAATTAAAATTACAACTGGCAGAACAGTGCCCTGTTGGCAGTCTGCTGTGGGGCCAGAGCTGGAGGCACGAACAGAAGGTGTAGGCCCATCCTTGCTGAAACTGTCGGCTTTAATCAAAGACACTGCCTTCTCAATGCTGCATGGATATTGGGATATATGGCACAGGCTGCAGCTCTGCTGTTATTTACTCTCAAAGCCACCATTCCCTGAGCTGCTCCAGTATTCCAAGCATCACTGGCTTTCACCAACAGCAAACACTGCAGATAAAATAAGCCAGAGGGTAAAACCGCTTTAACAGCTTCTGAAATGTAATAGCCTTTCTCCTGATCCCAGCCTCGAAGGATTGATGATCTAATATCATTCACTTCCTCACAAATATAAAAATAATTTAACAGTTGTTTGCGTAAATCAAACACAAAACACCCTTGTGAAGCTACTAAAAATATGTCCATGGAATGTATTTAAGAGCTTACAGTACCGCAGTAGCAGTAATAAAAACTAGCATTAACCCAACTTCTATGATCAGCTTTAGACTTGCTCAAGATTGTTTTTTTCTCAAGTTATGTATGGAGCACTGGCTCCAATGACAAGGCCACTTACACCTGTAGGTAACTGACAGTTAACCCCAATTTTCACTTCTTTGTAATTCAAAGAGATTTGTTCCTGCTCATATTAAATAACTGGTAGAATTGACTGCATGATCGACTTTATCTGTGGGAGGATAAACCTAAGAATCTTATCGTATTTATTGGTTGATTTATGAAATTTAACTGGTTGTTACTTTGTCACCTAGAAATTTTGTGCTGTTGAATACCCGGGCTGAGAAGAATCACTTTAATCTTCATAAAATAACCATTTTGTTGATGAAATGTATCAGCTGCCATAGCTAAAAAATCTGTAAACCATGTGTTCATTTAACAAGGTGATATCAACTGAATTGAAGCAAAAGTACGGAGGGTATCATTTTATTTTACAAATACAGCTCACATTTCATTACAGCTCATATAATCTCCATACGCATGTTTATATGCACCTATAGTCTCTATGGCAACCTAATGAATGCTATGGCTACAAGAGCAGCCGCAGATCAGTGCAAGCTCACCTAAAAAAAGGAATTGTGATTAATGAACATGCTCGCCATTAAGACTGATGCAAAGGTTTGTACTGAGGCTATTGAGAGAAGCCTAATACAGCAACACTTAATTGTACCATGTTTTAATTCAAGGAGTCTGTTTAAAGCCACTAACATCATAATTTAACAATTGAAGAGAATCTTTATGGCATGGACTGTCCATTTTTTGGTTAATTTGCCAATTCAGCTAGATTTCATTTCATTCAAAATTACAACAATTATTTTATTTGATTCTTAGCAGAAATTTATCAAAAGCAATTTCACAGGGCTGCACGGTGGTGTAGTGGTTAGCATCGCTGCCTCACGGTGCCGAGGTCCCAGGTTCGATCCCGGCCCCGGGTCACTGTCAGTGTGGAGTTTGCACATTCTCCCTATGTTTGTGTGGGTTTCACCCCCACAACCTAGAGATGTGCTGGTTAGTTAGGTGGATTGGCCATGCTAAATTGCCCCTTAATTGGAAAAAATGAATTGGGAACTCTAAATTTATAAAATAAAAGTATCATTCATGATTTCAGGAAAGCGTCTCAAAGTGTTTTACAACTAATAAAGTACTTTTGATGTATGGATACTGTTCTAATACAGAAAAATAAGGCAATCAATTAAATATGAAAGAAATGACATGATCACCTATTTTTAAAGCATGATTTTCACTTCGGAGGTGATAGTTCAAGTCATGAAATTTCCTAACTTTGCCTCAGTAGGAAGTGTCCTGTCAGACCCAATTTTCACTTTGGGAAGGCAGGGATGGGATATAGGTGGGTCCGCCTTCCTGGATATAGATCAAAGGCAGCCAAAAAGGTGGGCAAGAGTCAAGGTGAGATAGTTAAAAGGCCACCTTAGTTCTCTGGGACTTTGTCCCAGTTGGTGCTTATATTTTACGTCATATAGCCCTCATCACTCACATCCCATCACTGCTCCCCATTCCCATGTCACCCTCATATCTTCCAGAGGAACTCATGCACCCTTCCATCCCCAATCGCTCCTCATTCTCTCTATGCAAACTCATGATACTGACATGCCCATTCAAACAGTAAACATGCTCTGCAGAATTGATGAATCCAATAGTAACAATGGCATTTGTAAAACTGTTTAAAACCACTAATTCATAATTTTCTTAATACACAAACTGTTTTTGAGAGAACCTTATAAAAGTGTCAATCAACCTAATCGATACAGTATCAATAATTGGAACAAACCCAGTTGTCACTTACTTATCTTGTGCAAATAGACACTGAGCCATTGACAAAAGAGATCAAAGAAAAAACAAATTATTATAACATCATAAAGTTGCCAATCATTCAAAGTTTCACTTCTCTGTATTGTCAATAAAGTTAATCCTTTTATGGGAGTCTGGGCTCTCAAAAGATGTCATGTGCTTATAGCTTCTGTTCTTCATGACATGAAGGTCTGGTTGATTGCTTTCTAGAATTTTAGAAACAGCAGCTTTCAAAAGAAATCTATGAATGGATGTATTTTAAACAGTCTACGCATCCCATTGGCATGGCTGAAATGAGGGACCATAAGAGTGGGGTGCATGAGTTTGCTTGAGTTGATGTGAATGAGGCATGGGGGTTATCCAAATCTAGATTTGAAACTATAGGGCCATGGTTCATGACTCCTATGAGGGGTTTAGAAGCAGAAGCTAGTCTGACTCCATAAAAATTAGACAGGGGGCGAGGTTGGGTGCGGGGTGCTAAGAGGTGGTGGATGTGTTAGGGGGGTTGGTTCGACGTTGACTGCAATTGGATGCAGGGAAGCTAGAAACAAATGTCTAACACCGGAGATGATCCAACACAGTTTTATTTAAACTATGAACTGCTGTACATGTTCAGCTGTGGGTTGACACTCTACTAATCCTACTGACCACCTCTTACTGGCTCGACCAGACCTACTAGCTATCACATGGCAATAATGTCCACTGCCTTGTGTACTCTGACTGTCTCAGTGTCTGGGTCCCGAAAAGAGTGGGAGTCTTAATGCCCTGTGGGCTTTATAGTGGTGGTGTCCTGTCTGGTGATTGGTTGTTCTGTGGTGTGTGTTCATTGGTCATCCTATGTGTCAATCACTGCCTGTCTGCATCTCATTATATACATGAGTGGCTATTATGACATTGGTTACCCCATTGGTGGAGCCAGCCAATTTAGGAATACTGGTGTGGGCTTGCTACTTACCCATGTTTTCCGCTCCAGTGAAAATTGAGGCACTGCCACGATTTTTAAATAGTTGTGGCGTCCTTACAACTCAATGGAACTTTAGCCCTATGTGTTGTTTAGGGGATACAGACTGCTGGCATCATGGAGGGGGACAGCCTATTACATAATTAAGATTCCAGTTAAGGGCCATTTTACTGACATGAGCACTTTGCTGGTGCACAGAGACTGCCAGCTTAATCGACTCAGCTTCCATGCAGCACATTCGGGGGGGGGGGGGTCACCAAATTCAGAGGCCACTAAATTATTGGCAATGTAGAGTCAATGATTCTACATAATTGAACCTGACTTTTTCAATGTCTAACTGAGGAGGATGGTCTCCCCATCATTGTTTTCATAATTATCAAACAATGACTCAAAATTCTTCAAAAAGAAATCCTCCAATCAGCAAATACAAAATAGTTTATTTTTGCAGACTTCACCGCAGTTTAAACAGAGTGGCAACATCAGAGATTTTAAGTAAGTCCCCATTAGGCTGTTAAAACCTGCATATGAACCTATTGCTCTGCACATTAAAAACTTCATCAAACAAGAATACAAAATGGGCATGATTTTCTCTGCCATCTGATTCTTAGTTTCTCCTTGTTGAAATAAGTATGTTAATGACTTTCCTGCAGACATTATACATTCAATTACCTTATTCAATGCCTGCTTTGGAAGAGGCTCATGGTTTGCCCTTGGTTTGCCATCTTTTAAGGTGCTTTCTGGAAAGTGACTATATGCAAACAGTACAGATAAAATGGTTTGCACAGTAAACAGAAATCCAATATTGTTTCCAGGTAGCAAAGTGTGCACTGTATATAATGCAGAGATTGTTTTGTTGTTATATGCCTTTAAGGGATACCAGCATTATATTATTAGAAGGGAAATGTGTCAAGTGATGCAGTCTTAGTTTCATTTTTGCTTTGACCAAGGCAGAAAATAGCTCTGATACTTTCAAGCTTTGTAACTATGTATAACTGTTCTTATGTGCCTCGTCTGAATAACTGAACCCACAGTGCTCACATAAAGAGCTGGTAAGCAGAAAGAACCCTCGTGGTGAGATTGGAGTGCATAACCTATCAGTTCAGTGAGTAGGTCGGTGTGTGTAGAGGACCAGTACCGGGTTAGCTCAGTCGGGAAAGCTGAGTGAACAGGGTGTGGGCTAGGTCTCCAACGAGAAAGAGAGAATCAAACAATAAATAAGGCATTAGCATCATGCCAGAGGTGGTTGTGATTATAACAGGCGGCTTTGGGTGTTTCTGAACAATAAATTGAATAAAAAGCAAAGATGCTATTGCTCCATGTGAAGACAATTCACCTTCATGGGCGGAGCTTTGGAAAAGCATGTGAAAGTGTCTCTACAGTAACACTCATCCCAGGCAATACCGAAGAAGCAATGTCAAAAGGATATTGACAGAAGGTTCACAAAATTCCCTGACCTACTGTCCAAATTCACTGTTTAAACAGTGCATACAGCTATGAGACTGAATATTAAGGGATAGGGGAGGTGCTCCAGGGTTGAGGGGGGGGGGGTTATTGGCTGCGAATGGCAGCCAGTCAGTCAATGCTGCTCAATACCAACACACCCCGCACCCATAACGTGCCGTCGAGGAGCTAACAAAATCAATTGGGACTTCCTCCCCTCGCTGGAGAGGCAGTCGCGGCCTCAGGAGCTGCTGGACAATCCAATTGCCCGGCAGTTTCATCAGTATCAACGGTGCCAAGAGCACATTGGCGGGCACTGCTAATACTGCAAGAAAAAGGAGGAAAAAGGCTCATGGATCCTCCAAAACAATAAAGTTTGAGCACGGTGGATTTGGGCAGTTCAGAGAGATGAGTGCGGGGGACAGGTTTAAGGCTGTGAATCAGTAGGAAGAAAGGGAATTTAGATCTTACTTGGGCTGCCCCCAATTGGCAAAGGAAGCTCCCAAAGATAGGACACCCCCTTCCTTCCCACCCTTTGAGGTGATTATTTATGAAATCAGGGGGTGGATTCCCCCCTAACCGGCGGGGCGGGGAGGTCCCGGCGAGACAAACTGGCGTGAATTACTCCGGCGTCAGGCCGCCCAAGAGGGGAGGAATCCTCCGCTCCTTTAGGGGCCAAGCCCTCATCTTGAGGGTGTTGGAACCAACAATTCTACGGACACCTGCTTGTAGGATTAGAATAGCGGTTTTAATATACTTACAACAGAGCCAGCCTGTTAGCCGTTGAACTTTCGGTGAACTGGCCGGCTGACCCTGTGGCAATGATCTTTATACAGCAGCTCCCAGGGGAGGAGTCCTGGGCGGAGCCAAGGGTGAAGCCCTGTACAACTCTCGAGCATTCCCAGAGCTACTCCCCCTGGAGGTCAGGTAGTGCAACTGCACTTACAATATAGACACATGTATATACAGGTTATAATCCGGTGTGAATCACATTCACCACATTCACCCCCGTGAAAAAAATCGAGTCCAGCGGGGGTGGTGGCTCACAGAGTTAGTCTGTCCAGTGGATGAATTGTTCTTTTCGATCTGAGGAGCACCGGGTTGCAGCCTCTTGCGGTGGCTGGGTGGGTGTTGAGAGCTGGGGTACGATGGCAGACTCCGGGGCGGGTCTCGTCCAAACTTTATACACCTCTGGCTCGACCGGAGACTGGGGGCAGGCTGGTTCTGGCGCGTGGAACCGGTGGGGTGAGCTTGCGGAATCGGGGGCGCGAGGGGGCGGCAGCATAGGTAACGGGGTAAGGGGTTCCTCAGCGGGGGTGGGGGGGGGGCTGGATCCAGTGGGTGCCAGGTCCCGAAGGGATACTGTGTCCTGGCGACCGTCCGGGAATTCCACGAATGCCTACTGGGGGTTGGAATGGAGGAGGTGCACCTTTTCAACAAGGGGGTCAGTTTTGTGCCCCCTCACATGCTTCCTCAGGAGGACCGGGCCTGGTGTCCTCAGCCACGCCGGAAGTGAGACTCCCGTGGTAGTGCCCCTAGAAAAAATGAAGAGTCGCTCGTGAGGGGTTTGATTTGTAGCTGTACAGAGGAGGGATCTGATAGCGTGGAGCGTGTCTGGGAGGACTTCTTGCCATTGGGAGACTTGGAGTTTTCTAGACCGGAGGGTCGCGTTCTCCCTCTCCACCTGTCCATTCCCCCTGTGGTTGTAGCTGGTAGTCCTGCTCGAGGCATTGCCCTTGCGAGCAGGTACTGACGCAGCTCGTCGCTCATAAAGGACGAACCCCGGTCGCTGTGCACGTAGCTGGGGAAACCGAACAGGGTGAAGACACTATGCAGGGCCCTAATGACTGTGTGGGAGGTCATATCAGGGCATGGAATGGCAAAAGGGAATCGGGAGAACTCGTCGATGATGTTGAGGAAATAAATGTTCTTGTTAGTGGAGGGGAGTGTCCCTTTGAAATCGATCGCAAGGCGTTCAAAGGGCCTAGAAGCCTTGACCGGGTGGGCCCTGTCTGGTCTATAGAAGTGTGGTTTGCACTCCGCACAGATCGGGCAGTCCCTGGTGACCGCTTTTACCTCCTTGTTGGAGAAAGGCAGGTTTCGGGCTCTGATGTAGTGGGCTAGCCGGGTGACCCCTGGATGGCAGAGGTCCACGTGGATGGCTTTCAGATGGCTGATCTGCGCGCTGGCGCATGTCCCGCGGGATAGGGCATCCGAGGGCTCGTTGAGCTTCCCCGGTCGATATTTAATATCATAACTATAGGTGGAGAGTTCGATCCTCCACCGAAGGATTTTATCATTTTTTATTTTGCCCCTTTGCGAGTTGTCAAACATAAAGGCAACGGATCGTTGGTCGGTGATGAGGGTGAACCTCCTACCTGCGAAGTAGTGTCTCCAGTGACGAACAGCCTCCACGATGGCTTGCGCTTCCTTCTTGACTGAGGAGTGTCGGAGTTCTGAAGCGGATAGGGTACGGGAGAAAAATGCAACGGGCCTCCCTGCCTGATTTAAAGTGGCTGCTAGAGCTAACTCTGAGGCGTCGCTCTCAACCTGAAAGGGAGTGGATTCATCCACCGCCCGCATGGCTGCTTTGGCGATGTCTTCCTTGATGCAGCTGAAGGCCTCAGCAGACAGGGGAAATTGTGTGGCCTTAAAGAGTGGGCGGGCTTTGTCCGCATATTGAGGGATCACTGGGCGTAGTATGAAAAGAACCCCAAGCACCGTTTGAGGGCCTTGGGGCAATGAGGGAGGGGGAGTTCTAAGAGGGGGTCCGGATCTGGGCCCAGGACTCCGTTCTCCACGACGTAGCCGAGGATGGCCAGTCTGTTTGTGCGGAAAACGCATTTCTCCTTGTTATAAGTGAGATTTAATTTCTGTGCCGTTTGGAGAAAACGGTGGAGGTTGGCGTCGTGGTCCTGCTGGTCATAGCCGCAGATGGTAACATTGTCCAGATACGGAAATGTGGCCCGCAGCCCGTACTGGTCTACCATTCGGTCCATTGCTCGTTGGAACACCGAAACCCCGTTGGTGACGCCGAAGGGAACTCGGAGGAAGTGGAAGAGGCGGCCATCGGCCTCGAACGCCGTGTAGTGGCGGTCCTCCGGGCGGATTGGGAGCTGGTGGTATGCAGACATCAGATCCACCGTGGAAAATAGCCGATATTGGGTGATCTGGTTAACCATGTCTGCAATTCTGGGGAGGGGGATACGCGTCTAGGAGCGTAAAGCGATTTATGGTCTGGCTATAGTCGACGACCATGCAAAACTTTTCCCCGGTCTTGACGACCACCACCTGAGCCCTCCAGGGACTATTACTGGCCTCTATGATCCCCTCACTGAGCAGCCGTCGGACCTCCTATCGGATAAAGACCATATCCTGTAGGCTGTATCGCCTGCTGCGAGTAGCTACTGGCTTGCAATCTGGAGTGAGATTGGTGAAGCGAGGAGGGGGGGAGATGCGCAGCGTGGCTAGGCTGCAGATAGTGAGTGGGGGCTGGGGCCCGCCAAAGCTGAGGGTGAGGCTCTTGAGGTTGCACTAGAAATCCAGGCCTAATAAGAGTGGCGCGCAGAGGTCGGGCAGGACATAAAGTTTAAATTTAGAATAACTAGCGCCTCGAATTGTGAGCATAGCGACGGTGAGTCCTTGGATTTGGACTGAGTGGGAGCCCGAAGCGAGAGCGATAGTTTGGCTCACCGGAAAAATAGAAAGCGAACAGCGTCTTACCAGTTCTGGATGGATAAAGTTCTCGGTGCTCCTGGAGTCAAAGAGGCATGGTGTGCTGTACCCGTTGATCTGGACCTCCGCAATCGAACTTCGTAGGTGCTTGGGGCGGGATGATCCAGGGTGACCGCGTTGAGTTGCCGGCCGCGTGGTGAGTGCCCGAGGAAGTCGTATTCTTGAGATGAGCTTTCTGAGCATGCCGATGCAGATGGGGCCCGTGGATCGCACGTGGTGAGCAGCGAGGAAGATGGCGGCCCCCATGAGTCGCACGTTGCCCGCCGCATGGTGGGGGTTTGCCAAGATGGCGGCCTCCATGGATCGCACGTGGTGGGAGGGGGGGTGAGTCAGGGCGTAGGCCGCAGCGTTTCAGGCCCTGCGGGCCCGCTGGTGTTGGGAGCGATTTGTTCTCTCTGCAGGGTAGTTACAAACTGGGGCCCTTTTCGCGAGGCACACTCTGGCATAGTGGCCTTTCTTCCCGCAGCTGCTGCAGGTCGCGGATCGGGCTGGGCAGTGCTGCCGCGGGTGCTGGCTTTGGCCACAGAAATGGCAGGCTGGGGCAGCTGAGTAGCTGGCTGGAGCAGCTGAGTAGCTGGCTGGGGCAGCAGAGTAACTGGCTTTGGCAGCGCGGTAGCTGGGGGGCCATGCGGCACAGGCCTGGGGGGACTGTTGGTCGGGGGTCCACGATGAGGTCGCGGGGTCCGCGGGAAACAACATGAGTCTGCGGAAGGAAACTTCCATAGTGGTAGCAGCCTCCACAGTAGTGTCTAAGTCCTTGTCCCCTTTTTCTAGCAGTCTTTGGTGCACATAGTTAGACCTAAGGCCCGCTACAAAAACGTCCCGCACAGCAAGCTCCCTATGTTCAGCCGCGGTAAGGGCTTGATAATTACAGTCATTGGAAAGGTTGTTCAATTCCCTCACAAACTCGGCAAGCGTTTCCGTAGGCCGCTGACGGCGAGTCGTAAACACGTGGCGTGCATTAACCTCGTTAATGGGCCGAACGTACATTTTGTCCAATATTGCCAGCGCTCCGGTGTAAGAACCGGTCGGATTCAGCTGTGTGGAGATTCTGTGGCTTACCCTCGCGTGCAATAGGCTGATTTTTTGTTCCTCCATTGTTCCGGCGGTGCTGGCTTCTGCCAGGTAGGCTTTAAAACATCTCAGCCAGTGGGAAAATATTTCTTTAGCCTCTGCATCCTGTGGGTCGAGTTCTAGGCGTCCGGGCTTGAGGGCTGCTTCCATGATTTCTTCGACTGTTTCCTAAGTATAATAAATTGTTGGAACCAACAATTCTACGGACACGTGCTTGTAGGATTAGATTAGCGGTTTTAATATACTTACAACAGAGCCAGCCTGTTAGCCGTTGAACTTTCGGTGAACTGGCCGGCTGACCCTGTGGCACTGATCTTTATACAGCAGCTCCCGGGGAGGAGTTCTGGGCGGAGCCAAGGGAGAAGCCCCGTACAACTCTCGAGCATTCCCAGAGCTACTCCCCTGGAGGTCAGGTAGTGCAACTGCACTTACAATTTAGACACATGTATATACAGGTTATAATCCGGTGTGAATCACATTCACCACAGAGGGGCTAGGCCTGTGCTGGAGTGGTTGGCGCGCCGTCGGCCGGCGGGAAAGGCCTTTGGCGCCACGCCAGCCGGGGCCGAAGGGACTCCGTCAGCCGGCAGAAGTCCGCGCATGCGTGGGAGTGTCAACGGCTGCTGACGTCATCCCCACGCATGCGCAGGGGGAGGTCACCTCCGCGTCGGCCATCGCGGAGGTTGATGCCCGACGCAGAAGGAAAAGAGTGCCGCCACGGCACAGGCACGCCCATGGATCGGTAGGCCCTGTTCGCAGGCCAGGCAACCATGGTGGCACCCCCCAGGGCCAGATTGCCCTACCCCCCCCCCCCCCCCAGCACCTCGGAGCCTGCCCGCGCCTCCTGGTCCTGCCGGTAAGGGAGGTGTTTTAATTCACGCCGGCGGGACCGGCATAACAGCAGTGGGACTTCGGCCCATCGTGGGCCGGAGAATCACCGGGTGGGGGGGCCTGCCGACCGGCGCGCGCAATTCCCGCCCCCGCCGAATATCCGGTGCCGGAGAATTCGGTGGCCGGCGGGGGCGGGATTCAAGCCGGCCCCCGTCAATTCTCCAACCCAGCGGGGGGTGGGAGAATGCAGCCCCAGATTACCCACTGCAACCTGACTGCCCACACCAAACGTTTATATGTCATAGGCAGCATGGTATCAGGGTTAATTGGCTAGGTAACAAGCTTAATTGACCCTTGATGATTTATTTAAATATAGCGGCCAGGTTGCTGATTTCGGCACCACCCCCTCCCGATATTATGGGGGTGAGTTTGGTAGTGTGTTGAAAAGGTGGTGGGATGGACACTCACCTTGTTTTACATGGCCCCTGCCAAAGACAAGCCTATGGCGGCATGTACACCGCAGCCTATGGTTTCTTGATTCAACTGTGTCTAAATCAGACAAGCCATAAAAATTCATCGATCGATTGGGAATGAAGGTCTACATAGGCTTAATAGATCAGAATTAACAGGAAAACAGCTAAAGCATAGAGATATGGATCACATTGGAAAACTAATTCAGAATGAAGTTAAACTTCTGTATTCTTGACTTGAGTTCATGTCATTTCTACAACAGCGTACAGAATCCATAGACCACTTTGTCAATGAATGTAGAGAAAATGGTATATGTGATTTTTCAAACGCAGAGCTTGCAGACAGAATTGTTGAGTTAGTGGTCACATCCACTTCCATGGAAATATTCCAGAAAGATATGCTAGGCAAACCCAAAAGATCTAGCATTGCAGAGCTACATCAAGGATGGTTATAAATACAAAATGATCCTCGCAGGTTGACAAAGCTTACAGGTCTTAAGTACAGCTACAATTGTTGATGTACTCACTGGAATGCCCGAACCTAGCAAGACATGTGGAAGGTGTGGACTTCTCTATGCACCAGGCAAATTACCAGAAATTACCAATTCTGCAAGGCATGTGGTGGAAAGAGCCATTGGCAGTGGCAGTGCATTAGAGCAAAGGCTACAGAAAGCCACAAAGAGCTGTGCACTGATCCAAACAGACCGTACACAATATGCACATTCAGGAAATAAGAATGACTACCCGGTATCCTGTCAGAAACATATAAGGGGAATGTTGTAATATGTCTTTAATGGATATCAGCATAACAACACTAGAGGGGAAATCTACCACATGATCCAGTCTTAGTTTCAGTTTTGCATTGAGCAGAGCACACACCTGGCTCTGATGCCTTCAAGTTTTGTACCTATGTATTACTGTTTTCATGGGCCTCGTCCCAATAAATTAACCCACAATGTGTTTACCAAAGCCCTTATGAGCGATTGGTGCCTTACACAGTCGGGCCTTTTCATTGTAACTTCATTGCAGTGTTAATGTAAGCCTACTTGTGACAATAAAGATTACTAATATTATTAAACAGGCCCAAGCTATTATGTCATTATAAAACAACACATTTGACTTATCCTCCTGCCTTAAGTGGTCATCAACATGCATTAACCATTTTCTCCAAGGTGCCCCGAAGAAAGCAAAAACTAAATATTTTGCAATAGGGAACTGATGTTGTTGTTCGATGGTTACCGAATTGAGTCAAATGTTTGGTCTATATGTTTTTGAAGTGTGTGATTTAATTTCCTTTCCTGTATCACTTCATGAATCTAGTGTGATTAACATTCTTCAGCACATTTATAGATTTAGTAACAGATTTGTTTCACCTGTTGTTCCATGCTAAGATTGTGGCCCCAATATTTTAAGTTGTGGAGAGGAATCACAGACAGGAAACCCAGAAATATTGGGCTGAATTGGGAGGCAGAGGGGTCTTTAAATAACTTTTTTTGAGTTATCACATTGTTTATTCCCCATACCAATCTGTATCGTAACATTTTGGTCACGATGGCCGAATGGCCTTCTTCTGTGCTGTAAATAACAAAAAAGAAATTATGAGAGAAAGTTAGGGAGAAATGTCTGCTGTCTACCTGCTGCCATGTCATCTTGTCACTGGTGGTAAATTGCAGGCAGCCCTCCCATCCAGAGGCCAATTAAACCACTCAGCAGGCCAACAAATGACCGCTGTCCTTTTAGCAGTGGCTGGTGGGCCTTGCACTTTGTGGGGAGACTGCCAGGTAAGGCCTGGAGTGCTGCCAACAGGCTTGCGGGGGTCTATCTTCAATAGATCTCCCTAGGCTTCGTGGAATATGAATTCCGTTATTATGGTGGGCGGGAGCTAACCCAATGCGGAATGAACAGTGGGAGCTCAAAATCCCCTGCTTCAACACAGGCTATTATACTGTAGGTCCCCAAGCTTGGACTCATGTGCTATAAGCCACTGCAGTGGCCTTTTTCGTTACTTTAATAAAATGGAATGGTGTTGGAACACTGGCCTTGGCGAGGTTATCACATTGGCAATGAGCTAAACAAATTTTTTCTTTGGGCAACCTTCATTGTTGAAAACAAGTGGCTTCTCCGGTAACAAAAAAACACCTCTTTGGTAAACCTGAACCCTATGATGAAAGTGGAGAAGACTGAGTCCAACACACAGGACATCTTTGGGATAATAATATTGCGGAAAATGAGAATCAGAAAGTGATCTTGCGATAACATTCAGCGTGATAAACGGCCTGACCTATCCAGGTGTCCCTGATTCGAAGACTTTGGCGAGTTAGTAGACTTAATTTAAAAATCACTATCAGCCAAAGCTCTCTGTTTTTCTCCAGAGATATTGTTTTAACACGGCTGGGCGAATCCGAGGGAACCCCCATTACCGTGTTTTGGAAGTTATGGAAACTGGCAGAATGTTGTGAATTCAGACCATCCCTGACCAAAATGTTACGAGACAGATTGATATGGGGAATAAACAATGTAACAACTCAAAACAAATTATTGGTAAACCCAATCTGGATTTTGAAAAAAAAATTGAAATAACTCTCACTGAAAAATGGAGAAGTAGAGGTGCAGGAACTACAAGCGGCATTAGACACTGATGTCCTCCAGTCAGGGGAGGACGTTGTGTAAAAGTGACCATTTCTCAACTGAAAGCCCCTGCATAAGTATGATGCTAAGTAGTCCATTACAAGATTGGAGCTCAACTTACGTCAAGGAAACGAGATGTCAACCCTATGAATGCTAGGGAAACTGCTCTAGAGGGTTGTAGATGTCAGAAGGGGGGCTATTGTAAGCACTGCCAAAGGACTCAGCCAAGACAAAATCATAAGAATAGGCAAAATGTGTGTTACTCAGGGAAGAAGCCAAGACCAGTCCCACACCATGCAGGTATACTGGGAAAATGCACTTAAACAGCAATGCCATGACTATGGTGGCCCTGATAATGGTGGAATGGCTGGTAAATGGTCATCCATTAAAAATGGAGGTCGACACGGGAGAGCTACTGTCTTCGCCATTGGCGAACAGACATATAACTACCTCCAAACTGGTATTCATCTCTTGAGCTTAGAAGATACAAAGGTCAGACTTAGCCACCTACATGGGAGAAACATTATGAATTAAGGACACCACGATGACCCCAGTGACTTGCAGACAGAAATCATCCTGTCAATGGATGGGAGGTAGGTTTGTATGATGGATTGGGCTATGTTCACGACTCTCTGAAGTTTCTTGCGGTCTTGGGTCGAGCAGTTGCCAGACCAGGCTGTGATGCAGCCAGATAGGATGCTTTCTATGGTGCATCTATAGAAATTGGTAAAATTGTTGTGGACTGTTGTTGAAAACTCACCACTATTCTTAGAACTCCCCCTATACCAAAAAGGGCCGACGTTCTAAATGGTGACCAGGGATTCTCACTCCTTGACTCCGATGCAGGCTTCGGTGGGTGCTATTCAGGTCAAACTATATTTTCAAGTTATCCCCCGGTATAACCCATACCTTCACCGGAGATTTCATCTACTTACCACTTAGTAGCACCGATCCGGGGTCCCGCATTGCTAAGTAATTAAAGTAGACTTTAGGAATAAACCACTGTTTCAGGTTAAATTAAGTTATTTTATTATTATATTTTTTCTTTTAAAAGCTGCAATCACTTTCTTTACAGAAAGGTAAAAAGATCTTGCTTCTGGATCCTGCTGGTTGGTTGAAGGGACCTTCAGGCCCAACTTGGCAATCAATCTTCTTTAAAGTCAGTTCTTCTTTAGATGTATTCACTGGTGAGCTCAGTTGCTGTGTCTTGTCGATCCCATGTACTGAGCTATGAGAGCTGGCTCTGCTGGCTATCTCTGAGATGACTCTGAGCTGACTCTGCCGCCTCTTTAAATTCTAGTCTTCCTTAGATGTATTAGCTGTTTTAGCTCGGCTGCTATGTCTTATCTTTCCCATGACCGAGCTGGCTGTAAGCTGACTCTGCTTTTCTTGTTCCTTCTCTCCTTCTCTCTGAGTTCTGGTTCTGGGTTTATATTCTCTTTCTAACAGTTATTAAGTTTTTATGACCTTATTGTAAAGTAACTATTATTTCACTTTGATTGTAAGACGTATCTTTGATCTAAACATTCTAATACAACTAAGTATTCATTTTGGCATGGCCTCAGCCCTCAGATCTGATTACATTGTCCTTTGTGATGTTCAAAGTTCCTTTGTGATATTCAAAAATGCTTTGGTTTCAAAAGGTGTTACTTTTAATTCCTGTCATTTCTATAGTTTTATTTTTTCCAATTTTGTCCCCAGCTCATAATTTTGATTTGATTTTGGCTTTAAATTATGTTTCTCGTAGACAGTTTGTCTCCAATTTTCTTTAATTTTCCTGATATCGGCAGAACTTCACACTCAGAATTGTCAGCAAATTCAACTGAACCTCATCCTTTCCTTTTTCGCTGCTTACTAAGAGAGTTAATTTCAATGAAGGTGTGAAACATTGCTTTTAGCTGTATGCTAAAATCCACTTAGTTATTACTTGAAAGGTTTACATTTATCACTAACTCAACTGAAACTCTCATCCATGCTTTTCCAGATGCTTACTAAGATAGTTACTTTCAATGAAGGTGTGAGCCATTGTCTTCAGCTTCATACAAAATCCTGTGTGTTTGCTAAGCCTGCTTGAGAGAAAAAATCTGCATTTTATAATCCTGCACTTTGCAGCTGCTATTAACCCTTTGTGGGATCTTTCCCTATATCCTCTCATGTTTCTCTCAGACCAGATATTGCCAGACTTCCATGTTTCAAATGACAGATCTTTCCATATTTTCAATAACAGGACAGAGGAATTGTAGGTGCTGTTGTGCTTTCATGGTCGTAACGTTGACGTAGGTGGACCAGGACAGATTGTTGATGATGTTTACACCTATGTGTAAGCTGTCCACCATCTCTCCTCAACACCATTATAATCGCCTGGATGAACTGATAAGCCACTGACATACCGCCAACAAAATTGGGAGAGGGAGCCGAGGACCCGGATTCAATCCTGCCCCGGGTCACTCTCCATGTGGAGTTTGCAGGTTCTCCCCATGATACATGGGTCTCATCCCACAACCCAAAGATGTACAGGCTTGGTGGATTGACCACACTAAATTGCCCCTAATTTGAAAAAAAAAATAATTGGGTGCTTTAAATTTATATTTAAAAAAATTGGGTGGGCAGCATGGTGGCATAGTGGTTAGCACTGGTGCCTTACGGTGCCGAGGTCCTAGGTTCAATCCCGGCCCCGGGTCACTCTCTGTGTGAGTTTTGCGCATTCTCCCCATGTTTCCGTGGGTCTCACCCCCACAACCCAAAGATGTGCAGGGTAGGTGGATTGGCCACGCAAAATTGCCGCTTAATTGGAAAAATATGAATTGGGTACTCTAAATTTATTTTTAAAAATTGGGAGTGGGCACATTTGGGTTGCATTTGGTTTGACATTTTTACATTTTCATTTGCATCCGACTGAATTCTGCTTGTTCTGACGGTTAAAATAATCCTATCTCAGAAATAGGGAAGAGTAATAGGGCGCCACCCCTTTGGATTGGTGGGATGGGAATCGTCCAAGGTTTTTAGCAACCCCATGACTGCTGAACCTTGTGTGGATGCCAGCTACGCAAGGTATGAGTAAAGTCGCCATATTCCCAGATGGTCATAGGCTGCTTTCCCATTTGAGGTTTAATCACACCTCAGGTGAGGGGCAATGTTGAGAAGGTGGGACCTTTATGAATAACCTCCACTATTGGCTTTGGCTGCTGCATTCCAACAATTGAATATATTGCTGAAACTTGAGGCTGGACTTTTTTTTTTAGGTGTATGGAATAAACTCTCAATTATAATATGGCATGGTGATTGCAGTTGTTGAAAAAAGGTGGATAAATATTTAGGATTATAAAGTGTAAAAAGAGTAATAATTACAAATATAATAGGATTTCAAGACAGCAGAAGACAATCAATCTCTCTACATACCATATTGGTTTGTTTGGGCTGAGGCCAGAGGCATGTCATCCATGAAATGCAGCTAGTCAAGGTCCAGTAATGCTGCCCTCTAATAGTTGGAAATTTTGAGTATTGCAAGAAAAGCTGGCCAAGGAGGAAAGATGTAAACACGAGAGCACAAGTCTTTTTCTAAAGCCAAAGTCATACCAAGAATGAAAATTGCTCAAGGACAGTATTGGTTTTGATAAAATGTTTGTCAGTATTCCCATCTAATTTGATAAGGCCATTTCTTCGACATGGAAATTAATCAACACAGTGCTGTTCAGATAGACAAATTGAATACTTGTTAGCCGATATTAGCATTTAATTTTAAAGTGGCCTTTTCCTGACAACTAGCAATGCAACAGATGTAGGAAAGCTTAGTCTTTTTTCAATCATTGGGCTTGGAAGGCTAGGCTGTGCTGTCCATATCGTATATTTTTCTTGGACAGCAAGTTGGTTAGTTTACTGGAATAAATTATTTGCCGTCTGATATCATAAAATAGCTATTTTAAAAATGCTTCCATTAATATGTGATTTGTAACATTCTCAGAATGTCCCAAAACACTTCATACATTTGTTTTGAACTGGTGACTATTGTTATATAGGCAGCATCCAATTTGTGCGCCACAAAATTCCACAAACAGAAACTGGATGAATGACCAGATTCCAGTAGCATTAATTGAGGGGAAAATATTGCCCTGGACATCGGGGAGAATTCCCCTTGTCTTCTTAAATAGTGCCTTGGCATCATAAACATAGGTCAGAAAAGGCAGGTGGGACCCCAGTTTAATGTCTCATCCAAAAGATTGAATAATCTTGAGTACGCTATTGAAGTGTTAGCCATGATTGTGCGGTCATATCGCAGGAGAGGGTCGTGCACATGCAACCTTCTGACTCAGATGATACAGGGATGAAATCTTTATTGTCAATATTAAAAAAAACATGCCTCCACACTTCAAATGCTTGCTGCCAAACAAATTTGGCTACAATATTAGCCAAATGTGTTGTATTTCCAAATGTAACATACTTGAAAATTGCCCAGTGTCAGAGTCATTAAATAGAAATAGTTAACACATTTAATATAAAAATAAGTATCTAATTGTTGACAAAGTGGCACTAAATTATGCAATATATGCCATTTTAATATACTTAGCATGCTTATGTCGATGTTCAATACAGCAAATAAAATACTCCAGTAACCTTGTGAATAGAGGTGAGTTGGATTGTTGTCATTGCTAATTATGCAAAGCATCCTTGACAGTATCAAGCTCTTTGTAATGTAATACTAGCTCCTACACAGTCTCCAATGACTAATCAACACCCATTTACATTTGTTGTACACTTTGTTGTATGACAGGTTTGCTTCCAAAGGATTCTCCTATGATCTGCTATCCCGTAATGTACATTATGGTGTAGATTTTACAAGAGCAGGGCCTGATTATGTCAAGGCTGGGAAATGGTGTGAGAATGTGACTTTTCTACTTCACCCACCTAATTTGCAATTACCTGGTGATGCAGAGGTGGCCTAAATTTGGGTAGGGTGGATTACATTTGGAGCTTTTAACATGGGCAGACAGATGCAATGTTATGTAAAGCAATCAATGTGGTATTGCTGGATAACGTCTTATGTTGGCCATGCTCTGTAATGTGTGGTACTGGACAATTAACAACCAACAGGCAGGCGAGGGTCCATGAATATGCACATCCTAAATGATGGTAGAGCTCAGTACATCAGTCCAAAAGACTGAGGTGTTTAGAACCAGAGGTGCTGAGTGAATGATCCATCTTGGCTTCCTCCTGAGATTCCCACCATCACACAAGCCAACATTTTTCAGTCAATTTGATTCGCTACATATGATATCGAGAAATGGTTGAGGAGTGCCAAATGGAACTGACGACTGTGATCATCCATAAACATCCCCATTTCTGTCCATACGATGGAGAGAAGGTCATCAATGAAACAACTGAAGAAGGGTGGGACCTGTCATAATATCCACTCATGTATATAATGAGATGCAGACAGGCAGTGATTGACACACAAGATGACCAATGAACACACAACACAGAACAACCAATCTCCAGACAGGTACCACAACTATAAAGCCCACAGGGCATTAAGACTCTCCCTCTCTTAGGACCCAGCTACTGAGACAGTCAGAGTGCACAAGCTAGTGAGCACAATTACCATGCGGTAGCTAGTAAGTCTGGTCAAGCCAGTAAGAGGTCATCAGTTGGATTAGTAGAGTGTCAACCCACAGCTGAACATGTAAAGCGGTCCATAGTTAAATAAAACAGTGTTGGATCATCTCCTGCGTCAGACGTCTGTTTCTCGCTTCACTGCATCCAGTTGACAACATCGAACCAACCTGCCTAATACATCATGGTACCAGAGTGCTATTAATCCTACCGAACCTACCTCGAGTGAATCTGCAACGACCAGCAAGCAGCCATCCAGCGAAATGGAAAATATCCAGCCTCCTCCGCAACTCTCCGGCACCCTTGCAGCCAATTGGAAAATCTTCACGTAAAAGTTCCTCCTGTAGGGCAGCATGGTGGCTCAGTGGTTAGCATTGCTGCCTCACGGCGCCGAGGTCCCAGGTTCGATACCGGCTCTGGGTCACTGTCCGTGTGGAGTTTGCACATTCTCCCCGTGTTTGCGTGGGTTTCGTCCCCACAACCCAAAAGATGTGCAGGGTAGGTGGATTGGCCACATTAAATTGCCCCTTAATTTGAAAAATGTATTTTTAAAAAAGGTGCACCTGTACATCAAGGCCTCCGACCTCGAGTCAGCATCAGATGCCAGGGAGATCGCGCTATTCCTGTCGACTGCGGGGGATCACGCCATCAATATCTACAACTCGCTTACGTTTGCCGATGGCGAAAACAAGACGAAGTTCAAGACAGTTTTGCTAAAATTTGACAGCCACTGCGACATTGAGGTGAATGAGAGCTTTGAACGGTACATCTTTCAGCAGAGGCTTCAGGTTAAAGATGAACCTTTTCAGTCCTTCCTGACCCATCTCCGCATCCTGGCGCAGTCATGTAATTATGGCTCGACAGCTGATTCCATGATCCGGGATCAGATCGTTTTCGGTGTCCACTCCGACTCCCTGCGGCAACAGCTCCTCAAAATCAAACAGTTGACACTCTCCGTTGCTATCGAGACGTGCGTAGTCCATGAGCATCACAAGAATCATTACTCCCACATCAGGCCGGCAGAAACTGCAAAACTGGCCTCCCACAAGGCAGAACGGGTGCAGGCCATTACAAAAATGCAAGGCCTGAGCATCGAGGAGAGTGGTCATTTTGCGCGCTTTTCCTGGGTCCCGACGCATGCGCGCCACGACCGTGTGGACGACAAGGCCAAAAACCCGAATGCGCAGGTGCGAATGTCGGCTGACCGCACTGCGCATGCGCGATGGCGCACGGAACACGCTGACATCAGCGTCATGATGTGTCCGAATTGTGGCTCCGCCCATTTAAAGCGGCAATGTCCAGCCAAAGGATGGCGATGTCGACAGTGTGGGAAGCCTGGCCTTCTGCAGGTCTGCCCCACCGATTATCAGCCAGCGATCCCAGATGCAGTGCAGAAGTGTCCGCTCGGTACAACAAGGCATGCAGTAATCCGATCCCGACAGCCCAACAGACCCCATTGCTGACTGCCTCGAGTCTCCAGATTGGGTGGGCATCATAACCACACGTGAGCTGGTCTCCACTGCACCTGCAAACCGCCTTTCGATCCTCAGTGTGGATCCCGACGACAAGTGGTGTGCTGTCGTCACAGTCAACCAGGCTCGCTCCCGATTTGAACCCGATTTGGCAGCACGGTAGCATTGTGGATAGCACAATCGCTTCACAGCTCCAGGGTCCCAGGTTCGATTCCGGCTTGGGTCACTGTCTGTGCGGAGTCTGCACATCCTCCCCATGTGTGCGTGGGTTTCCTCCGGGTGCTCCGGTTTCCTCCCACAGTCTAAAGATGTGCAAGTTAGGTGGATTGGACATGATAAATTGCCCTTAGTGTCCAAAATTGCCCTTAGTGTTGGGTAGGGTTACTGGGTTATGGGCATAGGGTGGAGGTGTTAACCTTGGGCTCTTTCCAGGAGCCGATGCAGACTCGATGGGCCGAATGGCCTCCTTCTGCACTGTAAATTCATTGAAACTGGACACGGTGTGTCTGCGAACCTCATATCACAGTCAGATCTCGACAGCATCCATGACCAACCAAGCATTCTTCCCCCAGCCTGCCAGCTCCTTGACTCCAATGGCAATGCCATAGTTGCCAGTGGATCATGTCAGCTAGGGGTATCTCACAAGGCAATCAAGGCAACATTACGATTCAAGATCGTCCGGCCTGACAGGGCATCTCTGCTCGGTGCTCGCACCTGCAAGCTCCTGAATCTGGTCCAGCGAGTCCACACCATGTCCTCGACACCGGCTACTGCCTCGCCCGATGTGAATCTCCAGGCCGAGATCGACGACATTCTCACACAATACCACAACGTGTTTGATGGAATGGGCACGCTCACATATCGCTACAAGGTATTGATCAAGCCGAACGCCATCCCAGTGATCCATGCACCACGCCGGGTGCCGGCTCCACTCAAGAATCGTTTGAAAAAGAAGCTACAAGACCTCCAAGACCAGGGCATCATCTCAAAGGTCACGGAACCAACAGACTGGGTCAGCTCCATGGTCTGTGTAAAAAAACCCTCTGGTGAACTCTGCATTTGCATTGATCCCAAAGACCTGAACCGCAACATCATGCGAGAGCACTACCCTATCCCAAAGAGTTAACCAGTGAGATGGCACATGCCAAATTCTTCACCAAGCTGGACGTCTCCCGTGGCTTCTGGCAAATACAGCTGGACGCGTCCAGTCGGAAGCTGTGCACGTTTAACACTCCTTTCTGCCGCTATTGCTACAACCGCATGCCTTTCGGTATCATATCAGCTTCCAAAGTATTACATTGCATTATGGAGCAAATGATGGAGGGCATCGAGGGGGTGCGAGTCTATGTGAACGACGTGATCATCTGGTCCACAATGCCCGAGGATCACATTGCCAGCCTCAAACAGGTCTTCCAGCAGATTCATGAAAATGGCCTCCAGGTCAACAGGGCCAAATGCTCATTTGGTCAATCCGCTGTCAAGTTTCTGGGTGACCACATTTCACAGCAAGGTGTGCAACCTGACGCCGACAAGGTGCTGGCGATCAATGCCATGAAGACCCCAGAGGACAAGAAGGCGGTCCTCCGCATCCTCGGGATGGTAAATTTTCTCGGGAAATTCATTCCCGATTTGGCAGCCCACACCACGGCCTTCCGGCATCTCATAAAGAAGTCAACAGTGTTCCAGTGGCTGCCCGCACATGAAAAGGAATGGATTGAGCTGAAGGCGAAGCTCACCCAGCCCCAGTACTGCCGTTCTTTGACCCAACCAGGGACACCAAGATATCTACTGACGCAAGCCAGGTCGGCATTGGGGCGGTGCTCCTCCAGCGAGATGACTCCTTGTCCTGGGCTCCAGTGGCATATGCCTCCAGGGCCATGACGTCGACTGAGCAACGGTATGCCCAGATCGAAAAGGAATGCTTGGGTCTCCTGACAGGAATAGTCAAGTTTCATGACTACGTATACGGCCTGCCGAAGTTCACGGTGGAAACAGACCACAGGCCTTTAGTCCACATAATCCAGAAGGATTTAAATGTCATGACACCTCGGCTACAGCAAATTCTTCTTCGTCTCTGCCGATATGGCTTCTAATTTGTCTACACACCGGGTAAGGAGCTGATCATCGCGGATGCCCTATCCCGATCCATCACCATGACGTATGAACAGGGCGACTTCATCTGCCACATAGAGGCACAGGTACAGTTGTGTGCCAGCAACCTCCCAACCACTGATGAATGAGTGGTCCAAATACGCGAAGAAACTGCCAAAGATCCTCGACTGCAGCGTGTGATGCAACACCTCACCCATGGCTGGCAAAGAGGGAAATATCCCCAGTTCTTTAACGTTAAGGATGAGTTAACGGTTGTTGAGGGAATCCTTTTAAACTGGATAGGATCGTCATTCCTCAAAGCATGCGAGCTATGGTGCACAGACAGATCCATGAGGGTCACCTTGGGGTCGAAAAATGTCGACGCAGAGCTCGGGAGGCGGTTTATTGGCCGGGCATCAACCAGGACATTGCCGACAGGGTCCTCAACTGCACAACCTGCCAGAAGTTTTAACCAGCTCAGCCCAAGATAACACTGCAAAGGCACAAAATTGTGACCTCTCCGTGGTCTAAAGTGGGGATAGACCTCCTTCACACCAATGGGTGTGACTACGTGCTCTTGGTCGACTACTCCAGTTACCCGGAAGTAGTGAAATTGTCGGACCTCACATCCAAGTCAGTCATCAAAGCCTGCAAAGAGACGTTTGCCAGGCATGGGATACCACTCACAGTAATGAGTGACAACGGTCCATGTTTCTACAGCCACGAATGGTCCGACTTTGCACGATACTACAACTTCAGTCACATCACCTCCAGTCCCCATTACCCGCAATCAAACGGGAAGGCCCGAAAGGGGTCCATATTGTCAAGCGGTTGTTGTGCAAGGCTGCAGACCCAGACTCCGATTTCAACTTGGCGCTGCTGGCTTACAGGGCAACCCCTCTGTCGACTGGTTTGTCTCCGGCGCAGATGCTCATGAACCACAACCTGAGGACGACTGTTCCAGCCATCCATATTCCAGACCTTGACCACCTCACAGTGCTGCAAAAGGTGCATCGGTCCAGGGACCAGCAGAAGATCACGTATGATGTTCATGCCATGGATCTGCCTGTGCTGGCTCCAGCAGATGTTGTTCGTGTCCAGTTGCCTGAGGGAGGTTGGTCAGCCCCAGCTGTTGTTGTCAGGAAGGCTGCCCCAAGGTCTTTCATTGTTCAAATGGCTGACGGCTCCATTCTCCGGCACAACAGGAGGGCGCTGCGGAGAGTTCCCCGCCCACCACCTGACCGCATTGCTCCGCTGACTATCATGCCTCTTCCGGTTGTCTCCTGCCACGAGGCCACCGATCTGCCAGCAATCCCGCCTGTCCACGACACCACCGCAATGGCAGCATCCCGCCTGTCCAAGTGCCGGCGTCTCCTGCTCCCCCACTGCGGCGATCGACAACAATTTGTCGCCCGCCTTGTGGTGAATTATAAACCTAGTAATTCACACTGCGTTGTGTCATATGTATTGTGTCCTCGTGGGCTCTGTATACGAGCCGTTGCGCGGCTCTGCCCATAGGGGGAGATGAAGAGTTTGTACTGGGCTCCACCCTTGGCTCCACCCATGGCTCCTCCCACTAACCAAAAGTATAAAGATCTGCAGTCGTGAGCCTGCTGCCAGTTCATCTCGTTGCAGGCAGGCTCAGTTGTAAGACTATTAAAACCACTGTTCACTTCCAATCACATGTCTTGTGAATTGATGGTCTCAATTTAATAGTCTTAGGAAACTTGAAGAAAACTACAATGGAATCAGCCCTCAAACCTGACCGGCTAGAACTCGACCCGCAGGCTGCAGAGGCGAAAGAAATCTTTCTACACTGGCTTAGATGTTTCAAGGCCTACCTGGCTGAATCAAGCACTTCAGAAACTACGGAGGAGCAGAAACTCAGCCTACTGCACGCAAGGGTGAGCCACCGTATCTCTACTCAACTTAACAGTACTACCTCGTATATGGCGGCCCTGGCCATGCTCGATCGAATGTACGTGAGGCCCATCAACGAGGTCTACGCGCACCACATTTTTACGACCCGCCGCCAGCGCCCTGCGGAGTCGCTGGACAAATTCCTGCACGATCTAAAAGCCTTAGCTCGGGACTGCAATTATCAAGCTGTATTAGCCTACCAGCATATGGAGCTCGCTGTCCGAGATGTATACGTGGCAGGGCTCAGGTCAAACTATGTGCGCCAGCGGTTGCTTGAAAAAGGGGCCCAGAACTTGGACGACACTGTAGAGTTAACTACAACCATGGAGGTCTCGTTCTGCAGCCTCACCTCGTTCCCCGCGGTCGCGGACCAAGCGACCCCATCCTGGGCCCCCGACCAGCGACTGCCCCAGGCCTGCACCGCGCGGCTACCCACCCACTACGCAGCCCCAGTGTGCCATTTTTGCGGACACCCTCAGCACCCACGGCTGCACTGCCCGGCCCACAACGCGACCTGCAGCAGCTGCGGTCGCTAAGGACACTATGCCCGGGTCTGCCTGGCGAAGAAATCCCCCTCTCCAAACTCTCCCGCAGCCCAGGGCACTCGCTTCGAAAACTCGCAGGCCCGCAGGCCCCGAAATGTTGCGGCCTGTATGCCGACTCCGCCCCCACCCGATACGTGCGACTCATGGGGGCCGCCATCTTGGCAACCCTCCTCCACACGGCCGGCCACATGCGACTTATGGGGCCGCCATCTTGGGCACCATCTTCCTCACCGCCCGCCACATGCGATCCATGGGGGTGGCCATCTTGGGACCCATCCTCTTCAAACTCTGAAACTCACCTCGAAGACTACGACCTCGGCGGACAGTCATCACGGGGCCACTCCAGCACAGCTGATCGAGCCGCCAACTACCCGCAACTCAGCGCGGTCACGTTGGACCAGTCGCGTCCGAAACACCTCCGCAACTCGATGATGACCATTAAAATCTACTGGTACAGTACACCGTGCCTCTTCGACTCCGGGAGCACCGAGAGCTTCGTACACCCAGATCTGGTAAGACACTGTTCGCTCCCTATTTTCCCTGCACGTCAAACGATCTCCCTTGCTTCGGGCTCACACTCTGTTCACCTCCCTAACGATTCAGGGCACCAGCAACTCGAACTTCCAGCTATATGTACTCCCCGAACTCTGCGCCCCACTCTTACTGGGACTCGACTTCCAGTGTAATCTCAAAAGCCTCACACTCAGCTTCGGCAGACCCCTACCTCCACTCACTATCTGCGACGCTAAAAATCGACCCCCCTCCACTCTTTGCCAACCTCACTCCAGACTGCAAATCCGTAGCCACTCGCAGCAGGTGGTACCACCTGCAGGACAGGGTGTTTATCAGAACCGAGGTCCATAGGCTCCTACGTGAGGGGATCATAGAAGCCAGTAATAGCCCTTGGAGAGCTCAGGTGGTGGTCGTCAAGACCGGGGAAAAATTCTGAATGGTAGTGGACTATTAATCGGTTCATGCTCCTTGATGCGTACCCCCTCCCCAGGATTGCAGACATGGTGAATCAGATCGGCCAGCATCGCATTTTCTCAACGGTGGATCTGAAGTCTGCATACCACCAGCTCCCAATCCGCCCGGAGGACCGCCACTACACGGCGGTCGAGGCAGATGGCCGCCTCTTCCATTTCCTCCGGGTTCCCTTTGGCATCACAAATGCGGTCTCGGTGTTCCAACGAGCAATGGACCAAATGGTGGACCAGTATGGGCTGCGGACCACGTTTCCGTACTTGGACAACGTTACCATCTGCGGCCATGATCAGCAGGACCATGACGCTAACCTCCATTGATTTCTCCAGACTGCCCAGAAACCCAACCTCACGAATAACACGGAGAAATGCGTTTTCCGCATGACCAGGCTAGCCATCCTCGGCTATGTCGTGGAAAACGGAGTCCTGGGCCCCGCCCGGACCATTTGCAACTCCCTCTCCCTCATTGTCCCAGGGCCCTCAAAAGGTGCCTGGGATTTTTCTCGTATTATGCCCAGTGGGTCCCTCAGTATGCGGACAAAGCCCGCCCACTATTTAAGGCCACATTCTTTCCTCTGTCAGATGAGGCTCGCCAGGCCTTCACCTGCATCAAGAAGGACATTGTCAAAGCGGCCATGCGGGTGGTGGATGAATCCGTCCCCTTTCAGGTGGAGAGCGATGCCTTAGAGGTCGCTCTCGCTGCCACACTAAACCAGGCAGGGAGACCAGGCACCTTCTTCTCCCAAACTCTCTCCGCTTCGGAACTTCGACACTCCTCAGTCGAAAAGGAAGCACAAGCCATCGTGGAAGCGATACGTCACTGGAGGCACTACCTCACAGGTAGGAGGTTCACCCTCATCACCGACCAAAGATCGGTTGTCTTCATGTTTGACAACTCATAAAGGGGCAAAATTAAAAATGATAAGATCCTATGGTGGGGGATCGAACTCTCCACCTCCAAGTACGATATTATGTATCGACCGGGGAAGCTCAACGAGCCCCCAGGTGCCCTGTCCCTGGCACGTGCGCCAGCGCGCAAGACGACCGCCTGAAAGCTATCCACAATGACCTCTGCCACCCAGGGGTCACCCGGCTCGCCCACAACGTCAAAGCCCAAAATCTGCCTTTCTCCACCGAGGAGGTAAAAGCCATCACCAGGGATTGCACGATCTGTGTGGAGTGCAAACTGCACTTCTATAGACCAGACAAGGCCCACCTGGCAAAGGCATCCCGGCCCTTTGAACGCCTAAGCGTCGATTTCAAAGGGCCACTCCCCTCGACCAATCGGAATATGTACTTCCTGTGCGTCATTGACGAGTTCTCCCGCTTCCCCTTTGCTCTCCTGTGCCCCGATATGACCTCCCGCACAGTCATCAGAGCCCTGCACAGTGTCTTCACTCTATTCAGTTTCCCCAGCTACATACACAGCGACAGGGGTTCGTCCTTTATGAGCGACGAGCTGCGTCAGTACCTGCTCGACAAGGGCATTGCCTCGAGCAGGACTACCAGCTACAACCCTAGGGGGAACGGGCAGGTGGAGAGGGAGAACGCGATGCTCTGGAAGACCGTCCTATTGACCCTCCGGTCCAGGAATCTCCCGACCTCCCATTGGCAGGAAGTCCTCCCCGACGCGCTCCATGCTATTAGGTCCCTCCTATGTACAGCCACCAACCAGACCCCTCACGAATGGCTATTTGTTTTTTCTAGTGGCACTACCACGGGGGTTTTGCTCCCAGCATGGTTGAAGACACAGGGCCCGGTTCTCCTCTGGAAGCACGTCCGGGCACACAAAACTGACCCACTCGTAGAGAGAGTGCTCCTACTCCACTCGAACCCCCAATACGCCTTCATCGAATACCCTGACGGCCGTCAGGACACTTTCCCTCCGGGACCTGGCGCCTGCAGGATTCAATCCCACCACTACTATCGCCGAGGTACCCCTCACACTACACCCCACACAACCCTCCGCACCCTGCGCCCCCGCACCTACAGGTTCACTGCCCGTGTTCCGCGCCCCCGCGCCTATGGGTTTCCGGTGCTCCCCGTCGCCAGTCGAACCAGTCCGGTATGAAGCTTGGACCGAATCACCCCCGGAGTCCACCATCGTACCCTCACCGACCGCCACCACCCAGCAACCAGAAGAGGCTGCAACCCCGGTGCTTCGCCGATCCCAAAGGACGACTCGGCCGCCGGACCGGCTCAATTTGTAGACCCATCACCCCCGGCGGACTTGATTTTTTTTTACAGGGGGTGAATGTGGTGAATTATAAACCTAGTATTCACACTGTGTTGTATCATATGTATTGTGTCCTCGTGGGCTCTGTATGTGAGCCGTTGTGCGGCTCTGCCCATAGGGGGAGATGAGGAGTTTGTACTGGGCTCCACCCTTGCCTCCGCCCATGGCTCCTCCCACTAACCGGAAGTATAAAGATCTGCAGTCGTGAGCCTGCTGCCTGTTCATCTCGTCGCAGGCAGGCTCAGTTGTAAGACTATTAAAACCACTGTTCACTTCTAATCACGTGTCTTGTGAATTGATGGTCTCATTACGCCTCAAAGACTGAATCTATAGACTTAACCTTTGTAAATTTTGTTCAGTTTGCTCTGTATCTGCATGATAGACACCTTCCCATGTACATGTGTTCGTTAATTCACCACTTGTACATAGTCAGGCATGTATATACCTCCACATTCCAAAATTTATTTAAAAAAAAGGAGAGATGTCATAATATCCACTGCAAGATGATGGCGCCGGAGCGAGGCGACTCTCTGCAAGCTCTCCCCAACAGATCCACTTTTAACTTTATTTATACTCGTTCTAACCTTTTAAAAATTAATTCTAAAGCTAACATTATTACTAACCTCTCTCTCTTATGTTCTCTTGCAGGCTTGAAGATCCTCCGAGTCCCTTGGAGACCTTGTGACCCGACCCGACCTGACCTCCGTGACCTGGAAGAAGATCGGGCCCAAACCGGAAGTGAAGCCCCAACCTCGATTTGGAGCCGACCCGGGCCTCGGAGCTCCAAACCCGGCCTAACAACCGACGCCAGCCTCCGGATCGCCCGGCCTTGTCCCCGGAGCTCCCGACCCGACCCCCGATGGCAAGACACGGCTCAACGCGACCCCAAGAGACCCGCCCAGTGACCCGACCCGGAGAGGCCCGCCCAGCAACCCGACCTACCTGGTGATGGAAGGAAGGAAAATCCACATGGAGGCCCCACCGTGCCGACTTCAAAATCCGACCCCAGGAGCGCCCAGGAAGGGAACAGACCATGGGACCTAGCCCAATCTGCCCCAGGAAGCCCCTGCCCACGACCCAGGACCCCAAAAACAACGGAGACCGCGCGCAAGGACCCGAACACGCTGCAAGGTATTCCCGCGCCCGCAGAACGCCGGGACCCATCCGGATCGCAAACTCACCCCCCCAGCAACCCCTCTACCTCAACCAGCGCCCGGGGCCCTGCCAGACGCGACCCCGGAAATGTAAACAGCGCCCTGGACCTCGCTAGCGCCCTGGACTCCGCCAGCGCCCTGGACCCCGCCAGATGCAACCACCTACCTTCCACAAGGGCGGACGTCTCCCATCGGATCCCAGGATCATCCAGCAGCAGCTGCCGACCGAGAAAGCGAGGGAAACGCAGCGGTCTGCAGGTTAGACTGAAGGAACGCGGTTTCAAGACCCCTCTCCCCAGCATACTCCTGGCAAACGTCCAAGCGATTGAAAACAAGCTGGATGAACTTAACGCCAGACTTACCTCTCAGAGAGAAGTAAGAGACTGCTGTGTGCTCTGTTTCACAGAGACATGGCTCACCCCCGCCTCACCGGACTGTGCCATACAACCTGAAGGCTTCTCTATTCACCGGGCGGACCGCACGGCATCTTCAGGCAAAGCGAAGGGTGGAGGGGTTTGCCTCCTCATCAACTCCTCCTGGTGCTTGGATGTGGTGACCATGGCGACCTACTGCTCCCCAGACCTGGACTACTTGACCGTAAAGTGCCGCCCATACTATCTTCCACGTGAGTTCACTTCAGCCATTATCACAGTGGTCTACATCCCACCCCAGGCAGAAGTGAGGAAGGCGCTGGATGAACTGTACACAGTCATAAACAACTATGAAACAGAACACCCGGAGGCCCTGTTCATTGTGGCCGGAGACTTCAACAAAGCCAACCTGAAGAGTGTACTGCCAAAATTCCACCAGCACATTTCCTGTACCACCAGGGGCGACAACACTCTTGACCACTGCTACTCAAAAATCAAGGGCGCCTACCGTTCCATCCCCCGACCACACTTTGGGAAATCAGACCATAAGACTGTGCTCCTTCTCCCGGCTTACAAGCAGAAACTCAAGCGGGAGAACCCAGCTAAGAAGGTTGTGCAGTGCTGGTCCGATGAGACAGAAGAGCTCTTACGTGACTGCTTGGAGACAGTGGACTGGTCCATATTTAAGAACTCAGCGACTAACTTAAATGAGTATGTCACCACCGTCACAGACTTCATCAGCAAATGTGTGGACGACTGCGTGCCAAAGAATGCAGTACGTACGTTCCCCAACTGGAAACCATGGCTCAACCGCGAGATTGACTCCCTACTGAAGGACAGATCTGAGGCGTTCAAGGCAGACGACCCTGTCCTATACAAGAAATCCAGGTACGACCTCCGCAAAGCCATCCAAGATGCCAAGAGAGAATATCAAACTAAACTAGAGTCACAGACAGACTCTCGGCGGTTGTGGCAAGGACTAAGCAACATAACGAGCTACAAAGCGAAGCCAAGCAGTATCTCTGGCAGCAGTGCACCCCTCCCCGATCAACTTAATGCATTCTATGCTCGGTTTGAGCAGGCAACCAACAATCCGCTATCGAGTGCCCCAGCAACCCATAATTCACCCATACCCACCATCACAGTTTCCGAAGTCAGATCGGCCTTCCTGAAAGTGAACCCACGGAAGGCGATGGGCCCGGACGGGATCCCCGGTCGTGCACTCAGAGCCTGCGCGGACCAGCTGGCAGAGGTTTTCACAGACATCTTTAACCTATCCCTACTCCACTCCGAGGTCCCTACCTGCTTCAAGAAGACCACCATCATACCGGTACCAAAGAAGAACCAGGCAACGTGCCTCAATGACTACCGCCCGGTGGCCCTGACATCAGTTGTAATGAAATGCTTCGAGAGGCTGATCATGAAGCGCATCACCTCCATACTCCCGGAACGCCTTGACCCACTTCAATTCGCATACCGTCGCAACCAGTCCACATCAGACGCCATTTCCCTGGCCCTACACTCATCCCTAGAGCATCTCGAAAACAAGGACTCCTACATCAGACTCCTATTTATTGACTACAGCTCCGCCTTCAACACCATAATCCCAGCCAAGCTCATATCCAAGCTCCAAAACCTAGGACTTGGCTCTCCACTCTGCAACTGGATCCTTGACTTTCTGACCAACAGACCACAGTCAGTAAGAATGAACACCAACACCTCCTCCACAATAGTCCTCAATACCGGTGCCCCACAAGGCTGTGTACTTAGCCTCCTACTCTACTCCCTGTACACACACGACTGCATGGCAAAACTGGGTTCCAACTCCATCTACAAGTTTGCTGACGATACGACCATAGTGGGCCGGATCTCGAATAACGACGAGTCCGAATACAGGAGGGAGATAGAGAACCTAGTGGAGTGGTGCAGCGACAACAATCTCTCCCTTAATGCCAGCAAAACTAAAGAGCTGGTCATCGACTTCAGGAAGCAAAGTACTGTGCACACCCCTGTCAGAATCAACGGAGCCGAGGTAGAGATGGTGAGCAGTTTCAAATTCCTAGGGGTGCACATCACCAAAAATCTATCCTGGTCCACTCATGTCGACGCTATCACCAAGAAAGCACAACAGCGCCTTTACTTCCTCCGGAAACTAAGGAAATTCGGCATGTCCACATTAACCCTTACCAACTTTTACAGATGCACTATAGAGAGCATCCTATCGGGCTGCATCACAGCCTGGTATGGCAACTGCTCGGCCCAGGACCGCAAGGAACTTCAGAGAGTCGTGAACACCGCCCAGTCCATCACACGAACCTGCCTCCCATCCATTGATTCCATCTACACCTCCCGCTGCCGGGGGAAAGCAGGCAGCATAATCAAGGATCCCTCCCACCCGGCTTACTCACTTTTCCAACTTCTTCCATCGGGCAGGAGATTCAGAAGTCTGAGAACACGGACGAACTGACTCAAAAACAGCTTCTTCCCCACTGTCACCAGACTCCTAAATGACCCTCTTATAGACTGACCTCATTAACACTACACCCGTGTCTGCTTCATCCGATGCCAATGCTTATGTAGTACATTGTATATATTGTGTTGCCCTATTATGTATTCTTATGTATTTTCTTGAATTCTGTTTAATTCCCTTTTCTTCCCATGTACTGAATGATCTGTTGAGCTGCTTGCAGAAAAATACTTTTCACTGTACCTCGGTACACGTGACAATAAACAAATCCAATCCAATCCACTCATGTATATAATGAGATGCAGACAGGCAATTATTGACACACAGGATGACCAATGAACACACAACACAGAACAACCAATCACCAGACAGGACACCACCACTATAAAGCCCACAGGGCATTAAGACTCTCCCTCTCTCAGGACCCAGCAACTGAGACAGTCAGAGTGCACAAGCTAGTGAGCACTATTACCATGCGGTAGCTAGTAAGTCTGGTCAAGCCAGTAAGAGGTCATCAGTTGGATTAGTAGAGTGTCAACCCACAGCTGAACATGTACAGCAGTCCACTAGTTAAATAAAACAGTGTTGGATCATCTCCTGTGTCAGACGTCTGTTTCTAGCTTCACGGCATCCAGTTGCAGTCAACGTCGAATCAACCTGCCTAACACATCAGGACCGTAGGACACTACCTTGAGGAATTCCTGCAGCAATGCAATGTGGCTGAAGTGATAGGCTGCCACCAGCCATAACCTTCCTATATCTGAGCTATCATTTAAACCAGTGGAGAACCTTCCCCCTGGTTTTAATTTATTCAGTATCAGGCGCTTTTACTTTTACTTTGTTCCTTGACTTGACTGAATGCTTCCTTGTTGTAGACTCACCTCTGGAATGGAACACCTTCCAAACACACCACCACTACCATCTAAGGACAGGAGCAGTAGATATCTGGGAACCCCTACCTGGAGGTTTCCTTCAAATTCACTCACCACGCCGACTTGGAAATATAACACCGTTCCTTCACTGTGGTTAGATCATAATCCAGGAACTCCCTCCGTACAGCATTGTGGGTGTACCTACAACTCAGCAACTGCAGCAGTTTAAGAAGGTAGCTCTCCACCACCACTAGCCAGTGATACCCACATCCCCTAAATGACCGGTGCAGTAACACAGTGGTTAGCACTGTTGCTTCACAGTGCCAGGGTCCTGGGTTCGATTCTCAGCTTGGGTCACTGTCTGTGTCAAGTTTGCACGCTCTCCCCGTGTCTGCGTGGGTTTCCTCCGGGTGCTCCGGTTTCCTCCCACAAGTCCCGAAAGACGTGTTTGTTAGGTGAATTGGACATTCTGAATTCTCCCTCAGTGTCCCCGAACAGGCACCGGAATGTGGAGACAAGGGAATTTTCACAGCAACCTCACTGCAGTGTAATGTAAGCTGACATGTGACACGATTAAATATTATTATTATTATTATCTCTGTGTTCCCCATTATTAGCTCACCAGTATCATCCTCTAAAGGGTCAACATTTACTTTAGCGATTCTCTTACCCTTTATATACTTATAGAAGCTTTTAGTATCAATGTTTATGTTTTCTGCTAGTTTACTTTCATAGTTCACCTTAGCTCGTTTGATTTTATTTTTCGTAGCCTTTTGCTGAACTTTAAAGTTCTCCCAATCCTCCAGCTTTCCATTCGGTTTTGCAGTATGGTATGCCTAGTTTTTGCCTTTATACCTTCCTTTTTTTTTATAAATTTAGATTATCCAATTATTTTTTCCAATTAAGGGGCAATTTAGCGTGGCCAATCCACCTACTCTGCACGTTTTTGGGTTGTGGGGGCGAAACCCACGCAGACACAGGGAGAATGTGCAAACTCCACACAGACAGTGACCCAGAGCCGGGATCGAACCTGGGACCTCAGCGCCGTGAGGCAGTTGTGCTAACCACTAGGCCACCGTGCTGCCCTGCCTTTATACCTTCCTTGACCTCCTTGTTTAGCCATGGATAGTTTTTCTCACTTTTACAATTCCCCTTCCTCTCAGGAATGTACTTTGATTGAGTGGTATTTAATATCTCCCGAAACATCCACCATCATTCCTCAACTGTCCTACTCTCAATTATATGTCTCCAGTCTACTTGGGCCAATTCTTTCCTCAGGCCTGTATAATTACTTCTGTCGAACACTACTCTGGTATGGCTCTCTGTCTTCTCTTGCTCAATCTGTATTTGAAATTCCAGCACGCTGAGATCACTCCTTCCAAGAGAATCCTTAACGACAAGACTATTTATCAACCCTTCTTTGTTCCATAATACAAAATCTAAAATAGTCTGTTCCCTGTTGGGCTCCAGAACATACTGCCCAAGAAACAATCTCTCATACACTCTATGAAATCTTCCTCAAGGATACCCTTGCCAATTTGATTAATTCAGTCAATATGCATATTAAAATCACCCATGATTACCATTGTGCCCTTCTCACAAGCCCTCATTATTTCTTGGTTTATACTATGCCCCACTTTGGAAGTACTGCTCGGGGGCCTGTAAATTACTCCTATCAAGGAGTTTTTCCCTTGTTTTTTATTTCCACCCAAATCGATTCAACATTTTGACCCTTAGTGCCAATATAATTTCTTAATGCAGCCTTGATGCCATCATTAACCAATAAAGCAACTCCACCTCCTGTTCCATCCTGTCTATCTTTTCAGAATACTGAGCAAGTACTGAGTGATAAACCAGGGGCTGGTTTAGCACACTGGGCTAAATCATTGGCTTTTAAAGCAGACCAAGGTAGGCCAGCAGCACGCTTCAATTCCCGTACCAGCCACCCTGAACAGGCTCCGGAATGTGGCGACTAGGGGCTTTTCACAGTAACTTCACTGAAGCCTACTCATGACAATAAGCGATTTTCATTTTTTCATTTCATTTCATTCTTGGAGATTCAACTCCCAGTCCTGGTCCTCCTGCAACTTTGTTTCAGTAATTCCCCACCAAATCATACCCGTTTGTCTCTATTTGTGCCGTCAGCTCATTGACCTTATTCCAAACACGGTATGCATTTAGGTGCAAGGTTTTTAAATATGTCCTGCTGTTTTGTCTTTCCCTTGCAGGATTTTCTTGTGCACTATGCCTTTCACACATTCTGACCTCCTTTATTAATCTCTGATAACACTCAGCCTCATTCTCAACTTTCACTCCCACAGTCATCTTGTATTTTAATTTTTTTTACATTTCCCTTCCCCTCCTTAGTTGTTAGACTGGCCCTGCCTGTTCATCCTATTAATCTCTACCTTCTCCTCACATGTCGACCTGTTGTTTTGGTTCTATTAACCATTATACGCCTTGTAGTTTTACCCTTCCCTTCACCTCTATTTGTGGCAATCTGAGTAACCCCCCCACAACCATTTCCAACAATCTCACCCCTTAACTTGATTGGACTCCTCCCGGTCATACTTCTTTTCCATAGGATTCCTCTCCTAATTACACCCCTTCCCCTTTAATGACTTACCCACCAACATACTACCAGTGAGATACCTACGGCTACTGAGTATAGAATCATAGAATTTACAGTGCAGAAGGAGACCATTTGGCCCATCGAGTCTCCACCAGCCCCTGAAAGAGCACCTTACCTAAGCCCATACCTCCAACCCAACCCGTAACCTAGCAACCCCACTGAACATTTTGGACATGACAGGGCAATTTAGCGTGATCAATCCATCTAACAGCACGTCTTTTGGGACTTGTGGGAGTAAACCCGAGCACCCGCAGGAAACCTACGCAGACGTGGGGAGAACATGCAGACTCCGCACAGACAGTGACCCAAACCGGGCATCGAACACGGGTCCCTGGCATTGTGAAGCAACAATGCTAACCACTGTGCTGCATAATTGCAGTGCAGGAACATCAGTTCTCTCGTTTGAATGAGTCCCAAGATATCAGGTGCACCTTAAGCCTACTTCTTCTGTTTCAGTGACTGTTACCTTTGTCCGGTTCATGCCAGCCTGCCAGCATAAACAGTTTTCCAGTCCAGTGTTTTTGGGAAAGGACAGTGGAAAGAAAACTGAAAAAATAAATTGCTGTGAAAAGGAGGCAGCAGGAAGCACCATCAAGTAACATTACTCTGATCTTTCTGTTTCCATTCAGATCAAAACCTAGGCTGATGACAAATTTATTTCCATTGGATTCTCGCAGTGTGTATTAAATGGACATTTATACAGTCATTCATTGTTGTAATGTACAATCTCCATTTCCACTTTATAAAATAACAAATTATTTATCACATTTAAAATTATCAGTTTTGCACACACATGCTAGAGTGCAGAATGAAAGAGTGAAGTCCATGTTGGCAGGATTAGTCTGACTGCTTTAACAAAAGAATGGGGCTTTATTAATTACAAGACATATGTTTGCAATGACACTGATAGACCATGTTTGTCTGCAAGGCTCCCAGTTGCCTTTGAAAGGTGTAAGGTTGTAACGCACATAAATAATTTAGTAATTCAGCCTATAGTTCAAAAGCAAAGCACATAATTTTCCAGAATCAGTGATGATGTCAAGCCAAGGTTTGTCTTTAAACTTGGAGGCAGTTTAATCCTTTTTTTCTCTGTAAATTTCCATTTCATAGATCTTTGATCAACAGTAAAATGCATTCAAGCTTTGTGGCATGACCATCATCAAAAACAGTAATGCATTCTGTTCAGGAATACTAGAAAATCAAATTTATCTGTGTCATTTCTTAAAAATGTAACACTGCTTTCAAACCCCATATGTATTGCATATTTTGTGCCAACATAAATAGTTTTGACTTTGTTCTGGTTTATTTAAGTTGCTTAATTTGAATTGTTGAATAATTCAATATTTATGTTGCGCAAATTGATTTGAACTATGAAGCACATTTCCTGGTATGAATCTTGACCATAATTTCTTTTTACAGTAAAGCTATGGGAAACCATGAGACTTGATTTCAGTCGTCAGTTGTGTTCACGCAGGCTTTGCATGCTGCCCTGGGCATTCTCAGGCAATTCTTGGAGTAACATTGGAATGGACTGGGCAAAGGAAGATGGAAGAAAGGTAACTGGATAAAGTACATTGTAGAAATTGTTCCAAAACAGCAGTAATCCCGTTCCTGACATGTGTACACCTAAATAACTTTAAAATGCTGCAGGATTTGAAAGGTTTAACCAAATCCCTCATAATTGAATTGGATAAAATGTAACTGTTCTTGGATTTATTCTTTATTTTATCAGCTTTAATTGGATCCTTGAAGATAAATATGATCGTAAGGAGTTTTAAGTTTCAAAACTATTAAAAGTCTGAGGGTGGATTTTTATCAGCGGCAAGCTGTTCATGACGGCTCAATTGAAAGTCTGTACCCTGTCTGCTCTCTTGCCTTTCTCTCGTCCCCCTCATGACTCAAAGTGAAATTTTAAGTGCCGGCGGTGTGTACAGGAGATTCCACAGTGGTGGGAGCTTTACAATGGTTAAACCTGCCCCAGCTAAAAATGCTGCAGCTCCAGGCATACTATAAAATAACTTCCTGGTTAAACAGGGAGGCCCTGTATCATGGCCAAAGCTTTGTGCCTGCCCAACTCCATTGCCTTTAGCATAAGATTTATTGAGAGCACAGAGATGGCACGGATGTTTCTTCCAATTCAAATTTCACTTGTAAATATTTCACATTACATTGGTTTCACTTTATGCATGTGTGCATCATCATTATTTGTTGAGGTTAGCTTAGTCAGAGATCTAAATGTGCTGGCACGCCTCATGGATGGCACACAATGATGGTTACAGAGGAGTTAGGGAAATTTCCTTTATTGTGGAAGAAAAAATGTTGTGCTGTTTTGTTAACTATTTATTGAATGTTAGTGTTAGTTTCCAATGTTGGACTCGTAATTCTGTGGGCCCAGCTGGCACTGCCTTAAATGCATTGGAAAGTAGATTGTCCAAGCTCACTCTCAGCAGGGATAATTGAAATGTTGTAGGTGAACTCAAAACCCTGTTAGGACTCTGCCATTCGACACCCTACGATAGACCCAAAATAGTGCTGACACCGCCCATTAGGGCCCTCCATTTCTTGTCTTGACTGACTGCCCCCACCAACTCTCCACCACACCAGGTCCGTCCCACTTCATTCCTCTATATCTCCAATGCCACCTTCTGTCCTCTCTTGGATCTCACTTCCACTTCTCTATGCAATTGAACTCTAATTTTTCAACCCCACCACCACCCTTGACTCATCCGTGATGATCCCCAGCCTCCATGTCATTCTCCTGCTCACCTCCAACTGTGCCACAACATTCAACAAAGAAAACCTCCTGACCTCAGACACAGCTGCAAATGGCAACTGCTGTCCACCACCTTTACCAACTGTGAACCGGGTACCATGAGATTATGCTCCGCTGTCTTTATCATGAAGGCAGAACATAATTAAAAACAGTTTGATGCTAATGAGAATTCATTGCATGCAAATATGTTACATGCACACAGGACGGCGCGAGGCATGATACATTGTTACTTTAATCTCTGCATCTCAAACCCACCATTGGGAAATTGAATTTTCACATCCCGCCTAATTCAGTCATTGCATAGGTCATGTTTCCTGCTCTTACGAACTCGATAAAATCCCACCACCCCTTGAATTGCTGATCATCATTAGTGATAGGCTCTAATTTTGGCACAGAAATCCCCTAATCTAAAAACCTGGTCTGTATAAGCTATACCTAATAAGTTGAACAAAGCTGAGAAACCAGAGCTGATCCATTTTTGCCATTGCATTCCTTCCAATTAAATGAACCACTTTAGCAATGAATTACTGTTAGATTAATCATTTTTGCCCACTTGCTGCCTAAATGTTTCCGACTCGCTTTATGTGTCGGGTGCCACATGACATGCAGTAGGGGTCAAAACCTGATTGAATCATATTAGTTATTAACACATTTTAGTTTATAAACAACAGAAGAGCTGTCATTTTTTGGGGATCTGTTTGACTAATTGGCCACAAGAGGCTCTCAGCATAACTTATATTAAAATGTTTCTAAATCAGATAAATTTAACTAGCAAAGAAATTAAATCCACTGAACATGTTAGGGTTTCAAATTTGATCCTGAGAAAACATTTATCATTTCAATTTAATGCCTTAGAAGTCGCTTAGAGACTTCAATAAACATTCACTATTATCTTGGGATAGACCATTCATATGAGCCCAGCAGTCTGTAGTTGGCAGAAAGCATTCATCTTGAAAGATGATAGTCAGTTTCATTAGCTGCTCAACTGGCTAAAACCTGGACATGGGGAAGGTTAGTGATCAAGCATTGACTTCCTCTCCACACATAAAGAAACACACAGGCACCAAATTGGGCTTCCAGGCCATTGATTTGGTGATTTGGAAGCCCGGGGAGACTAAAAATTGTGGCAGAGCCACAGTGATTGTCATTCTTGGGAGAGCAATACTGCAGGCATGCCATGGGCTGGATTCTCCACCCCACCGCGCCAGATGCCCCGTTACGTCAGCTCGTCAATGGGGTTTCCCATTGTGGGACGCCGTCGGGAAATCCCCGGGCTGCCGGCAAAGTGGAGCTTCCCGCCGGCGGAGAATCCAGTCCCATGTCTGCACAAAAGCATACATAGAAACATACATAGAAAACAGAAGCAGGAGGAGGCCATTCGACCATTTGTGTCTGCTCCGCCATTTATTATGATCACGGCTGATCACCCAACTCAATAGCCCAATCTCGCTTTTCCCCTCATATCCTTTAATCCCCTTCGCCCTCAGAGCTATACCTAATTCCTTCGTGAGATTACGCCATGTTTTGGCCTCAACTACGTTTTTTGATAGTGAATTCCACAGATTCACCACTCTCTGGGTGAAGAGATTTCTCCTCACCTCAGTCCTAAAAGGTTTTCCCTTATCCTCAAACTATGACCCCGAATTCTGGACTTCCCACCATCGGGAACATTCTTTCTGAATCTACCCTGTCTAATCCTGTGAGAATTTTATAAGTTTCTATGATATCCCTGTTCACGCTTCTAAACTCCGATGATTATTATGCTAATCGATTTAATCTCTTCTAATATGACAGTCCCGCCATCCCAGGAATCAGTCTGGTAAACTTTCGCTGCACTCCCTCCATAGCAAGAACATCCTTCCTCAGATAAGGACACCAAAACTGCACAAAATACGCCAGTAAAGGTTGGGTGGGTTTAAGGGATGGGTTGGGTGAGTGGGTCCAGGTACAGAGAGGGTCGGTGCAGATTTGATGGGCCAAATGGCCTCCTTCTGAACATAGGGATTCTATGATTAGGAAGGCTTGAGCCGTGAAAAGACTCTTCAGATTATCAGGCAATTTGGTATCCATTTATGGAATATCCATCTTAAGGAGTGAATGCAAACCATGGTACAGAACAATCTCAAGACTACATAAATAGTGAGAGACAAAACAATGAAGGGTGATAAACATAAGGATGCAATTTTAAATTGAAAGGGTTAGGGGACGTTCTTGTATCTTGGGTCACCAAGGACAGGAGTGATGGATGAGTAGGTGGGGGATAGGTTATAGGTAGCATCATTTTAGATATGTTGATGTTTAGAGAGTATTGACGATGGGAGACTGGCTTCGAGAGCATTGAATTAATTAAGGCTAGAGGTGAAAGGTGTATTGATAAACATTTCAGCAGCAGAAAGGCTGAGGCAGAGGTAAAAGTCGGTTCTGCTATGGAGATAGACGTAAGTATACCTTTGAGATGGGAACTCATTTTGGAGTCGAACAGCACACCAAAGTTGCAAACAGTTTGGTTTACACTGAGATCGTGGCCGGAATGTTCTGGCCATTGTGATTCACTTTTCCCACCGGCAGAGCACCGCTCTCCGTGGATTTCCTGGCGGTGTTGGGTGGCTTCAATGGGAATTCCCATTGTCAAGCAGTGGGAGTATAGAATCCCTGTCGCCAGCGTATGATACACCACCAAGAAACACATAGCTGGGGGAGCGGAGAATCCTGCTCAGTGGCTGTGAGGGGGATGGGAATGGTGGCAAGGATTTAGAGTTCATGGCGGGTGTTAAGATAGTAAATTGACTGTCGACTATTTTTTTCCTTTGATGGGAGAGGAGGATTGAATTGGGGATGACGGTAAAGGTTTGTGGCACGGGGCTTCAATCTTCCCAATGTATCACTGAAATGAATTGCATCTCATACACATTTGGATATGAGGCAAGTTGTTTCAAAACACAAAAGAAGTAAAGGACCCAAAAGAAGTGGTGGACAGATAGAACTGCATATATCAGTGTACATAAAGGGTACGATATTACGGAAAAGTTTAGAAGTGTGGTGGCGAACGGGAACTTCGGCAAACTTCCCGGCGCTTGGCCCAGCGAGGCCGTCACCAGTATCAAACATTAATTGGTCCACTTAACGAGGTCCCACGGGCTTCACGCCATGAATGATGATCCTGCCAGCTGATTCAGTGGGACCACACTCACCAGCCTCACACCAACAAGGGGGGGGGAAGCACTTAAACCAATCTATCAGAGAAAACCCCACACAGCCGCGCCACCAAGGAGACAAGCCTTGGGGATGCTACAATTTGGGGATGCCAGTCTGGTCAGATTGTTGGATGCGGTCGAGTCCAGACGGGATGCCTTGTTCCCCCGAGGGGCTCGGAGGGTCAGCCACAGGGCAGGCAGTGCTGCCTGGGAGGAAGTGGCAATGGTAGTCAGCTCGGGAAGTGCCAGCAAGAGGACAGGCACCCAGTGTTGTCAGAAGATCAACAACCTCCACTGACCGTACATTTGGGTTGGAACCAACCCCCTGGCATCAACCCTGCTGGCCACCCTGCGCACCCCCCACCCCTCACCCCCTCAACGACAATTCAACTGGCACCGCTCTGACCCAGCACCAAACCGTGTCCCGGTCCACCCAAGTCCAGCAGTGCCCATCCTCCCCCTTCCACCCCCCCCCCCCCCAACCCCTGCCCGTCTCCGCAATGAACAAAGTGTGCAGCTCACAATGTGCCCTCGGTGTCCCTGCTAGACAAGTTGGCCCACAACATACAGGAGAGGGCCCTGATGGGCGGCGGGGTGCCAGACATCAGAGTCCTCACCCACTTCGAGAAACGAGCCCTGGAGTTCAGGGCCGAGGGACAGATCGGTTACCAACCTAGAGGTTGGCATATGGTGCAGAGGCATGCCACCCAGATGGCCTGTCACATGTGAGCTGTTAATGTCATTCTCTCCCTCCGCCCTCTCCCCAGGCCACCAGGCACATCACGTGTAGGTGACCGAGCATTCAGCAGACAGGCAGGAGTCAGACTCTGGACTAGATTGAGGAGCACCGGCACTTAGCTCTCCCCGGGTTATCATCACGCCCCCTGCCTTCGGCAGTGACCCGCCGACACAGTCCTATCACCCTGGACTGATGTAACACAGACACTGGGAGGCTGGAACAAGGTGGGTGGGGGGGGGGGGGAGAATGGGGGGAAGTGGGGGAGGTGGGGGCGGCACTAACGGGTTCAGGGGCAGTTGGGGACACATATGCACAGCATTCAAACACATTGCACATGAGAAATATGCCGCACCTGACATTTTCTTCTGCAATAAGGACCAACCTCCAATCCCCTGCCCCAGCTCCCCGGGCATGGTGGTCCTGGATCTCCACTACCCCCCCCAGGTTACATCACATGGGGATGGAACAGGCTGGTGTGGCGGGGGGGGGGGGGTGGGGGGGGTTGGTTTACTGGGGGGGGGGTGAGTGGGGGAGCTACTCAGATGATGGATGAGCCATGTCCTATTTGAAGCGGGTGAGGATGAGGGTCTCCCTGGCCCTCTGGGCATGCTGGACCCGCGCCGCTGATGCCTGTCCTTCATCCTCCAGCTGGTTCTGTGGGTCCTCCGTGGTCTCGTCCTCCAGCCCATCCTTGTCTGGCGCTTCCTCATCCTCCTCCTCCTCGGTGGCCGTATGTTCCTGTGGTGATATGCATCACTGTAAATACACAAGGCGTTAATGTAATGTAAATACACTACAACTAAGTAAACACTCGAGGGAGCACCGGAGATACTGGTTTAGCACACTGGGCTAAATCGCTGGCTTTGAAAAGCAGACCAAGGCAGGCCAGCAGCACGGTTCAATTCCCGTACCAGCCTCCCCGGACATGCGCCGGAATGTTGCGACTAGGTGCTTTTCACAGTAACTTCATTGAAGCCTACTCGTGACAATAATCGATTTTCATTTCATTTTCATTTCACATGCAGACATACAGATAATGAGCACATAAATTAGGACACGATCAATGGGCAGTCAAGATCAATGGGCAGTCAAGACACCCAGAGGTGACACTACCACAAGGGGGCAACCCATATAAAAGGACAGAGCACACATGTTCTGTCTCTTTCCACAGGCGACATTCAGAGAGAAGGACAGGGGCAGATCAGAAGCATCACACTCTCCACATGGCTTAGAGCAGACTGGTTGGTTAGACTGAGTTACTATAGAAAGATTAGCAGGAGAGTCGAACTCAAGTAGGAGAATTGTTAACTGTTCAATAAATGTGTTCAACCTATCTCCAAGTCTGAACCTTCCTTTGTCAGAGCATACATCAAGGAAGCAGCTTTTGCTACATGAAGAAGCATAACACAACATGGTACCAGTGAGTGCCTCTTGAATCTATATAGTTCAACTCAACATATCCGTGGCACCCAGACAAGATGATCGAGATTTTGGTTCCTCAGCAGGTCAGGCTCAGGTACCACGGCAATCTCAGTGCCAACTGGCGTGCATTCAAGCAGACGTTTGAGATCTACATGGTAGCATCCGATCTGGATGGCGTGGCCAATGCTGAGAAGATAAAGCTTCTACTCACCATTGCGGGTAAAAGTGTAACAGAAATCTTCAACTCCTTCAAGTACTCCAAAGGGCAACACAAGAGAGACTTCCAGACAGTCCTGGATAAGTTTGAAAACTACTGCGAGGTAAACACAACAGAGGAAATCGGTAAAACTGGCGCCAATACTCACCACGATGCAAAGGTAGGCTTGCAACAGCAGCAAACAGCAATTTTGATTGGCAGCCATCTTGAGAAAGGAGCCGCATATGCGCAATTCTCCAGAAGATGCAAACCGGCAAATCAGTGTTTTGCGCATGCGCGAGAAGCCGCGGATGCGTAGTTGCGAAAAGGGCGCACAGTAAAGGAAAACCGATCTGTGCATGCACAATCCATTCCTACACTCTGGGCGCGATTCTCCGCACTCACGCCGGTTCGGAGAATAGCGGGCCGCGCATATTTTCACGACGACGCCAGTCCCCCACACAAACTACACGTCGGCATTCCCGGCAAAGGCCTCGAAAGCCCCCCCCGACATGACCAGAATCGCAACTTATTGGCCCCCCGGATGGGCCGAAGTCCCGACGTCATCACGCAATGCTTTCACGCCGGCCAACACACCTGCTTTTCAAGTTCGTCAACCAGTCGTGCTGGCTGACGAGAGCTTTGAGTAGGTGAGCGCACCGCTCAGCGCACTGCTGGAGTCTGGCCACAATGGGGAAGGCATCCCCGAGAACGGGAGGGGGGTCAAGAGCGGGTGGGGGAGTGGGGGAGACTGAGGGGGGGAGTGGGGGATACTGAGGGGGGGGAGTGGGGGAGACTGAGGGGGGGACTGAGGGGGGGAGTGGGGGAGACTGAGGGTGGAGTGGGGGAGACGGAGGGGGGAGTGGGGGAGACGGAGGGGGGAGTGGGAGTGGGGGGGGGGGGTAGGGAGAGAGTGAGCAAGTGACCCGTCCAACCCCGGTTACAAAATGTCTGCCACCATGCCATGGCGTGCCGGTCACGAGGACACGGCCGCTGGTTGCCCTGTGGCTTACGGCCACAGGCCACTGACGCACCGGTGAAGAGGACGTAGTTAACTGCCCGTTGGATGCAGAAATTGACCTGGGGTTAGGCTGCCCGCGTGTCAGCAGCGCGACCAGGCCACCGGGACACACAGGTATCCCGTGGCAGGCGGCTGCCGAGGTGTAGACTAACCTCCGTCTAACATGTCCCGATTCTCTGCCCCCCACCACCCTTCTGTAGGTTAGCACAATGTCTGCGAACAGAACGGCTATGTTCTGCGCAGTGGTTGGGGCCGCTGTACTGCATTTGGAGATGCAGCAGCATCCACAGCCACAACCCGCAGTGGATGCAGGGCCAGCTGCAGCAGCAGAGGGAAGGGCCGAGGAGTTGCCAGTCGTCGAGCAGCATGGGGGGGAGGAGGAGGGGGAGGAGGAGAGTGAGGGTGCAGCCACAGCGCCAGAGGCGACGACCAAGGCCGAGGGTGTACCGTGTCCGGATCTCTTTCCTAACAATGACGGACATCACCTGCAGGAGGAGACTCCGGCTGAGTAAGCGGACGGTGATACATATCTGTCACCTTGTGGCGCACCTCGCCCCACGTGGAACGGGGGGGAGGACACGCGATCCCGGTTGCCATCAAGGTGACGTTCGCTCTTAACTTCTATGCGACCGGCTCCTTCAAGTCTCTGAGCGGGGACCTCTCCGGGATCTCCCAGTCATCGGTCTACAGGTGTATCCGGGATGTGACCGACGCCCTCTATGCCATCGCGGACTGCTACATTACCTTTCCCGAGGACCGAGCAACTCAAGACTCACGAGCTCGTGGATTTCCCAGCGTGGCCGGGATACCGATGGTGCAGGGAGCAATCGATTGTGTTCACGTCCCCATGCGCCCGCCTGCAGGGGACAGGGAGGTGTTCAAAAACAGGAGGGGGACATACTCCATGAATATGCAGGTGGTATGTGACCCCCACATGACGTTCATGAACGTCTGTGCAAGGTTCCCAGGGAGTGTGCATGACTCCTACATACTGGCGCAGTCATACATCCCTGCGATGTTTGAGGGACGTCCCCCCCTGGCTGAGGGGCTGGTTGCTAGGCGACAGGGGTTATCCGCTGAGGTCTTGGCTGATGACGCCTATACGGAGGCCTCAGACCAATGAGGAAACACGATACAATGAGGCCCATGCAGCAACCAGGGGTGTGGTGGAGCGCTGCTTTGGCCTCCTGAAGATGAGATTTAGGTGCCTGGACCGCTCCGGAGGGGCCCTGCAGTACCAGGCCGACAGGGTCACTCGCATTGTTGTGGTCTGCTGTGCGCTGCACAACATCGCGATGCAGAGGGGAGATGACCTGCTGCAGGAGGCGGAGGGAGAAGCCAGTGGAAGTGGTGCCAGCACAGAGGAGGAGGAGGAGGAGGAGGAGGAGGAGGAGAGGGAGGAGGAGGAGGAGGAGGCTGGCGGAGTGGCGGGCGCAGCACGCAGACACGACCCAGGTGCTGGTGATGTCCAGGAGGCGGCACGACGGACCCGGCGAGGACGGTGGGCATGCGACGCCTTGGTGGCAGCACGGTTCACGCGTCGTATGCGACGTCCCCGCTGAACACCAAACCACCACCTGCATCGCTAGTCGTGCAGAGGGTCAACACACAACTGCCACCACCACAGCACCACCGCCCCCCCCCCCCCCCCACCCCCTCTCAGTGTACACTGCTCCATTTCGACATCACCCTTACCACTGGGTCCAGACGGTATGGCACAACATTGATGGCTGTGTCAGCGGGTGTGATCAGTGCCATGTGGAATGATGACAGCCCGCTCTGCGAAGAGCTGTGAGCTCAGAATCGTTAGAGAGAGTCTGACCCATGGCAATAGCTGAACCATCCACCTTGGTGGCCGCTGAGTTCGTCACGGACACTCCATCACGTGCCCGCGTGGGCTAGCTGTGGGAGGGGGTGGGGGGAAGGGACTGCACACCCGGCACCGAAGTTTCACCGCTGGTCAACCCCAGCAACACTCGGTCACCATCACGATTCCTGTGGCTGTGGAACAATCACATGGTATTACAAGTAAGGTGGAACAGTGCGTTTAATGTGAACAATAATTTACAGGTGCCCTAGCCCCTACAACTAAACTGTGCCCTTCACCCGTGCCAACTTACTCAGTGTCTCTCTTTGTTGTCTTACCACTACGTCTAAGTGATTCCCCAGATGATACAGCAGGAGTGGAGGAGGACTGCTGCGAATCGCCCCCTTCGACTTGTTTCTCCTTCGGCAAGTGTTTCCTGGGGCGACCCGGCCTTGATGGGCCAGGCTGTTCTGCGGGCGTCTCGGGTGATGTTGTGCCACCCTGCTCTGCCTGCTGCATCAGGGATGGGACGGGGGGTGGCCGAGAATTCCGGGACGTCCCGTGATGGAGTTAATGGGACGGGCCCCGAAACCTCCTCCTCCCTCGGGGATCCCGGTGGCCCCCGGGCCTCACTTTGGGACAGAGGTGCGAGCGGGGAGGTGCCCCGTCGCGCCACCGCCACCTAGTGCTGCCAGTCCTGGAGGCCTGCAACGGTATCCACTAGGATCCGAATGTTTGCAGAGACGGAGTCCAGGGAGTTAGACATTCCCGCCAGGGACTGTGCGATCTCAACCTGTGAGTGCACGACACCATCCAGCACATGTGTCAGGCGGTTGATGCTCTCCGCGACTGACTGCTGGGACTGTGCCGTCGACTGCTGGAACTGTGCCATCGACTGCTGTGACTGTGCCATGGCGTGCTGCGACTGGGCCATGACCTGCTGAGACTCGGCCATGGCCCGCAGGGCGCCGGCAATGTCGTGTTGGCTCTGGCGCATTGCTGCCTGTGAGAGGGCAACCCTGTCCAGGGCCGAGGATGACGCGTGCACATTAAGCCCCAACGCGTTGCATAACCTGACCCATTGGCTCCACCGCGGATGCCACCCGTGCGGTGTCGGCCTGGGTTGCTGCCATGAGCGGCACCACTCCCTGCTCGTGGACGTGGTTCGACTCCTCTAACAGCGTCTGCAGAGTCTGGAAGACAGCCCTCATCCCGTCATTGTGTCCCTGGGTTTCTTGATGCATCGGCTGTGCAGGTGGGTTGAGAAACTCCAGGAACTCGGAAAACATCTGGGAGCCAGCTGCATGCTGGGCCTGGCCTGGACTCTGCCAGGGTAGCACGGTAGCACCAGGGTAGCACGGTAGCATGGTGGTTAGCATAAATGCTTCACAGCTCCAGGGTCTCAGGTTCGATTCCCGGCTGGGTCACTGACTGTGCGGAGTCTGCACGTCCTCCCCGTGTGTGCGTGGGTTTCCTCCGGGTGCTCCGGTTTCCTCCCACAGTCCAAAGATGTGCGGGTTAGGTGGATCGGCCAGGCTAAATTGCCCTTAGTGTCCTAAAAAATAAGGTTAATGGGGATTGTTGGGTTACTGGTATAGGGTGGATATGTGGGCTTGATTGGGTGGTCATTGCTCGGCACAACATCGAGGGCCGAAGGGCCTGTTCTGTGCTGTACTGTTCTAAAAAAAAAAGAACACAGAAAGACTCCACATCGAGACCACTGCATGACTCCACACAGGGAGTGATGCCAGACTCCAGAGAGAAAGCGATACAAGACTCCACAGTGAGCTCATTGATAGACTCCACGATGGAAGCAACGCAAGACTCCAGAGCGCAGTACTTGCATGAACAAGACCATGAAGGTCCAGCAACCTTATCTGAGCAACCAGCAGCAGACGATGCAAGTCTGCCACGCTAAAGTGCACAGCAAGACGACTATGACAGTCTACCCAGATTATTTGAGCCTCCAGTCCAGGTCAGACAGGACAGATGACATCAGGGAAAAAAAGTCTAAATCAGGCACCGAAGTGATTTGTCCATTTGCACACATCCTGATGACTTCCTGGTTCCTTAAGCACAGGGACACTGACGGCGTTCACAAGGAAATTACAACATCAACATCGACACTTCAAAGACAAAACAAGACAGCCACTCGACCGTATAAATTCATGAACTTTGGACTCATACATATTATTTGGTATTGTATAATCATCACTGTCATCATGACTTGTACATGTCATCACTTATGTACCTATTTTGTTCAATTCTCTTTAACACTGCACAGAAAATATGTAACACGGAAAAAGGGGGGAATGTGGTGATATGCATTACTGTAAATACACAAGGGGTAAATGTAAATACATTACAACTAAGTAAACGCTAAAGGGAAACGTCATGACATGCAGACATACAACTGATGAACACATAGAATAGGACACGACCAATGGGCAGTCAAGACACCCAGAGGTGACACTACCACAAGGGGGCAACCCTATAAAAGGACAGGGCACACATGCTCTGTCTCTTTCCACAGGTGACATTCAGCGAGAAGGACAGGGGCAGATCAGAAACATCACACCCACCACATGGCTTAGAGCAGACTGGTTGGTTAGACTGAGTTACTATAGAAAGATTAGCAAGAGAGTCGAACTCAAGTAGGAGAATTGTTCACTGTTCAATGAATGTGTTAAACCTATCTCCAAGTCTGAACCTTCCTTTGTCAGAGCATACATCAAGGAAGCAGCTTATGCTACATGAAGAAGCATAACACAAGAGTTCCTACCCCTCCATCACCAGCACACACCCTACTGCTGTATTCGGTTGTATAGGACACAGTAAACCACCACAAAGAGGGAAACCCTCTGGAAGTCAAACTGCAGTTTACCACCAGAGCGGTTGAGGCATCGGAACCACATTTTCAGGAGTCTGAAGCACTGCTCACTGACAGCCTGGTGGCCCCATGGGCCTCATTGTATCAGTTCTCCACATGGATCACCGGCCTCTGTACTAGCATCAGTAGCCAGATCCTCAGCAGGTACCTCTTATCCCCCAAAAGCCAACCTGGACTGGTCCTGGAAGAGGAAGGGGATGTCTGACTGCCCAGGATGTAGCTGTCGTGAATACCCCCTGGAATGATGCATGATCTTCATGTGGTGGTCGCTCATGAGTTGGATGTTCAGGGAATGGAACCCCTTCCTGTTGAGGGCACTCCCTGACGGCCCGGTGCGCGCAAGGCATGCATGCCATCTATCAGCTCTTGGACCTGGGGTATCCTGGTAATGATGGAGCATCTTGTTTGGCCTGGTGCAGGTCAAAGTTTATGTGGTTAGCTGTTCAGGCATACAGGGCATCCATGACCTCACGGATGAACTTGTGGTCTGCAGCTTGTGAAATGCAGCACGAGTCCCCGCTGAGATCCTGAGGCATAGACGTTCAGGGCTGCAGGGACCTGGACGGCCACTGGGAGTGAGTATCCTCCTCCTACACATGGTGTCAAATCTGCGAGGACATGGCACAGGTGCCTCCTGCAGCACACACTGTCCGTCATCTGTTCGAAAGATCAGCGACGCCTGTACACTTTGGGCCGTTGCTTTTCTCCTCCTCTGGGTCTCTCCCTGGCCTGATATGGGGCCGGGTACTCGGGATGTGGGGTGGGGCCTACATATGGGCCACCATCTTGAGCCTATGTTGACGCTGCTGCCTCTGCCTTCTCCGGTATCTGGCTACCGGGCCTGCCAGCAGCACCGCAAAGGCAGCTGCCACGGGGTCCTGGATATCATCCATCCTGTGTATTTTCTGTAAGGAATTGAGAGACAACCACCCTGGGACCCTCCAGTCGCCCATGACTCCCCTCTCCCCCCTCACACCCCCTGCCATCCCGCAGGGTGCCTCTCACCACACCTTGCCCAAGCTCCCCCGGCGGCAGCGAGGGCCCCGGGTCACCGGTCCCAGATACTGTACCCGCTCGTAATGTTACCTGGACCAGGCACTGGTCCCGTTCCCAATGCACACATCCTACTTCTGGTCGCAGAACTTTCCCCTGTGCTGGGGCCCAGCCCCTGGGTGTTTGGACGCTGGAAGCTGAGTCCGTGGGGTTGCTTCCTGCAGTGCTCAGGCACAGTGTCCAGGCCTTAAGGTTTGGTTGGGATGCTAGGCAATAACTCCTAGATGCCACATGGCATGCCCACCCCATGGGAATCCACTTGGGAGTGTGTAGTGTTCACTGAGCATCAATTGGCAATTCTCTATTAGCAATACCATCAGCCACACAGCCAGAGGCCTCCATGGTCAGTGGGGCTTATCGGTGGGACTGACAGGCAGGTGCTGTCATTTCTCCCGTTATGGGTACACTCGATCCAGGGGGTGGCATAGCAGACCTGTGGGCACTGAGGCACCCAGCCCCACAGCCCAGGGACGTCCACCCCCCCCCCCCATCAATGGCAGACCACCCCTTCCCCATCCTGCCAACTGAGGCTGCCCCCCCCCGCTACCCCCCCCAGCAGTGGCCAGCAACCCCAGTGCCCCAGGTTCACTGCCCAGGGCCAAAGATGGCTACTCACCTCCTCGGATCCCCACAGCAGCCATTCCGCCAGCTTCAAATTTTTTAAAAGGTGGGCTAATTGGCGCCCACATGACCTCTTGCTTTGCTCGGGATGCGGTTACATCACGGGACTCTGACCCATCCTCAATACTCTCCAATATTCGGCACATCCAAAATACTATCTCCCATCAACTTCCATTAGCCCACCTCACCTGCCCTTGTTGATTCAGAGTAGCTGTTAGCTCCCCAACCATTTCAATTTAAAATTCATATTCTCATGTTTAATAGACACCTCACTCTTTGTGTAACCACCCCTAGCCCTACAACCCTTCTGGAACTCTCCATTCCTCCCAATCTGGTCTCTAATGCATTCCCCCTTCCCTTTGCTCACCATTGATAGCGTATCTTCAGCTATCTAAGCTCATGCTTTGAATTCCCTCTTTAACCCCCTTCCATCTCTCCACCTCTATTTGGATTGTGGGAGTGTAAAATTATAGAAGGAAAGAAAATACCTGCATCTATGTAACACTCTATCCTAACCTAGATCCAAGCCTCACATCAATTACTTTAAATAACAATGACGATTGTCAGTACAGGTGAGCAGCAGCCATTTTGCACACAGCAAGATCCAACAAACAGCATTAAGATGGGTGAACAGTTGATCAGTATTCCACAGGATTGACGACACTGGGAGGGCTCCTTGCTTTTATTTGAATGGAGCCATGGAACCTTTTAATAACCACCTGAACAACCAGATGGAGCCCCGATTAACATTTCATGAATAAGAGGACATAAGTCAAATAATTAATTATGTTTTATGCATATTAGCATCTTAAGTAGTCTACAGGCATGCTACTTGTGATAGAAGCTGCATATCATTGAACCTCATATCAATTCATATTTCCTGTTCTGAAACTATGCAGGGAATTTTAATCTAACTTGCCTGGTGGGAAACTGACACAATCAGATTGCGTGCCTGTTTTACATGTTGCCCAATGTTACTTTACATATGCAATCTGATTACTCCGGTTTCCCACTGGATGGGCTAAGCTACAATGAACCACTATGAATCAAGCTTTAAACTATTATGTCCTCTTTATATTTGGTAACACAGAGAGACAGCAAGAAGCAGTCTGCTTGCTCAATATTTTGACAGAAAAGGCAGAACATAGTTCAAATTACAGTCTCATTCATTGCCAAAAATGTTTTCACGATAATCCTTAAAAATAATGGTTTCCTTTCCATATTTTCAAAAGATCCATTGTCACTATGGAGGTATCTGACTCACAAGTAAAGCAACCTAGAACTCTGTGATATTTGATTGGTGATTTACCAACATAGCCACTTTTAAATTATCTGGATTAATCCCTCGTTGGTATTCTTCTCTTACATTTCTTTCAGCTCAGTTTATAAATATTCTTCTGTTTACAAATAGTTTTACATTACAAAAATGTTATTACCTCATTTCTTGGCCTCAACAGACTTGTGAGAAAAGATATCGCCGGGTGGGAGAATAGCGGGAGGGCCTCCCGACATTTTTCCCGCCCTCCCACTATTCCCCCCCATGCCCGACCCACGCCACGAATCGCCACTCGCCGTTTTTTACGGCGAGCGCCGAATCTCCGAGGCCGATGGGCTGAGCGGCCGGGCCTTCACGCCCGTTTCAACACGGCAGCAAACACACCTGCTCGCTGCCATCGTGAAACGGCCGCCAGATGCCCGTTTGGGGCATCTAGAGGCCCGATTGGCACGGGAGCACCAAGGCTGTGCTCGGGAGGGGCCAGCGTCCAAAACAGACGTACTCTTTCCCCTCCGCCGCCCGGCAAGATCAAGCCGCCACGTCCTGCCGGGCGGCTGAGGAGAAAGACGCCAACTGCGCATGCGCGGGTTGGCGTTGTTCAACCTGCGCATGTGTGGCTGACGTCATCGGCCGCGTCAGCCGCTGTGGCGCTTGACGTGCGGCCTTGACGACCGTCGTCAAGGCAACGCCGCCGTGACGCACGGGGCCGCGCTCCTAGCCCCGCCCGGGGGGAAAATCCCGGAAGTGGCCGTGAAGGCTGCCGTTGGTCACGGCCTGTCCCACGGCAGCCTTTACGATTCTCCGCATTTGTGCATCAGCAACTGTGTGGTGCTCACCAGAATGTGCCCTAGAGGTCTGTCCACTAACATTGCCCATCGAGGTGTGTATCTCTGCACTGGTGGAGGGTGTTTTCTTTTTTTTAAATAATATTTTATTGAGGTATGATGACAGCGGTGATGTGTTCATGGTGGCATCCTTGGAACTCTCCTCCGAGGTGGTCTCATGAAGGGCAGGGTGGGGGACAACTCCGGATGGGCCAGCACCATCGAGTGGAGGACCTGCGGGAGAATGGACATATGATTAGTGGGAGGAATGGGTCATTTGGTATGGCAATAACAACTCATGTGTGACAGTCCATCTTGGTGGATCCTCACCTCTGCGGCTTGCGTCAACCTCCACATTGCTGACCACTTTGTCCTCAGCCATCCCCGTAACCTCCAGCACCCGGTCCTCGATGGTGGTGAGGATTATAATGCCTGGCACCCCGCTGCCCATCTTGGCCCTCTCCTGATGATTGTGGGGCAACTTCTCGTACGGAGACACAGAGAGGGCATTGCTAGCCTCACGCCTGTTCCAGCACTGGTGGGATGTGTGTGGTTGGGGAGGGGGGTGGGATAGGTTTCGGGGAGGGGCTTGGGGAGGGGGCAGTATGGGCGGGCCAGGGCGCGACACGGTACTGGGCGGAGAAGGTGCTGGATGCAGGCGCGGGGTGCGTGGAGGGGGGTGGGTGCCAACTCACCCATGTGGCCCAGTGCAGGTCATTGACCTTCTTGCAGCACTGATGCCAGTCCTCCTGGCCACACTTTCCGAGCTGATGATCTCTGCCACATCATCATAGGCGGCACTGGCTGCCCTGTGGCTCACCGTCTGGGATGCGCAGATGAAAAGGGCATGTCCCCTGGACTTGACCGCCTCCAAGAGCCTCCCCAGGACTGCATCTCCAAATCATGGCGCTAGTCTTAGCGGCGCCATGGCTGCGAGCTGAGCGGGGTTGGCTATGTAAGTACTGTTTAAGTGCTGCTGGACCTTGTTCGCGGGTGGTTGGTGAGTGCAGTCACGATGAATCAGCTGGCGAGCCTTCATTTGCGGCGTGAAGCCCGTGGGGCCTGGTTAAGTGGACCAATTAACATTGCGGTGACGGTCTTGATGGGCTGAGCGCTGGGAAGTTTGTGGCAGTTTCAGCTCGCTTCCAAACTTTTAAACTTTTTGGAAGAATTGTGCCCAAAGAGTGAGATCTTCTGGCTGTTCATGCCAGCGGATCTTCCGGTCCTGTCAACAGGCCTCCCAGCAGCATAGGGTAGATTCAATGGGAAATCCCATTGATAGCAACAGGACCAGAAGGTCCCACTTCCCGTCACAGAGAAACACGCCGCAGGGAGGCCAGAGAATCTTGCCCTTGACTTTTCCAAACCGGACCTAAAGGCTTGGAATACACCTTTACCCAATATCTAACTTGCAGCAGGCCAGAGATTGGACAGAAAACCTTTTCTTATATTGCTTTTCTCATGTAAATATCCTTGACTAGAAGATGGTAAAATAAACAGAAGCTACCTGCGGAATATTTACAGTATCTATAAATTTAATGAACCATCTTAAGGAGGGAAAAACTACAATTGCATCTCGAAGGTAAGTTATCGCTTTACATGGCAGTTCCTTCACTGAGTGTCAACAGAGTGTCTTTGGCCTATCTCTGAAGGGGTTAATGGATATTTAATTTTTTCAGTCAGGCCGGAAACCACTTCAAAAAATAAATGACAAGAAAAAAGCAAATTTAAATAATCCTCTCAAAAAGAGTGGCCAGAAACAAAGCCCAGAAGATGCTTGTAGTTGAACAGAATGAGCTGGTAATAGCTTTGAATTGCATGTCAAAATAAGCAGGTTGTGGCCATCCAATGGGACAAGGTTTTGGGGCTCCGATGGGTGAGCACAGAGACCTGCTGCGGGATTCTCCGACCCCCCCCCGCCAGGTCGGAGAATCTGATCAGCACTCTGATGGTTCTTCTTCAAAGGCCTTGCTTTTCTTTACCACTTCATCTTTCTTTTTGAGTTTTGGAATTCAAAAATGGAAGCTCACAGATCGTCATGTGTCAAGATTTGCAGTGTTAGCAAAAAGTGAATAAGTGAAATAAATCCCAGTGACCCAATCAGTGCTTTTATTGATGCAGTGGCTTCTACTCACGGCCACTTCTATGTAGTACTTCTGTTTCTTGCTCAGATGCCCGTGGCAATTGCCCTCATCATAAAAGTGCCAGTGGGGCACCTCCAGAGACTGCTGCACCGGCATTAATTCAGGGGCAGCCTCTGTCACAGGGCCCTGCAGCATCCTGAGTCAAAAGGCCGATGATGGTGATCTGGATTGCTGGAGGGGATCATCAGCTGAGGTCCAAATGGTATCAACTCCCTGCATCTTTGCAACATTAGCTCCACTGACTGCACATGCTATCAAGTGTGGCATACATTCTGTGCATGTCCGTGTGCAGTTCCTGTACACACTTTGAGTACTGCCCAAATATGGCTGTCTATGATATTGGCCACTCTCATAAAGGAAAAAATCGAAGTGTTCAAGGCTCTGAGCCATCCTTGACTAGAAGATGGTAAAATAAACAGAAGCTACCTGCGGAATATTTACAGTATCTATAAATTTAATGAACCATCTTAAGGAGGGAAAAACTACAATTGCATCTCGAAGGTAAGTTATCGCTTTACATGGCAGTTCCTTCACTGAGTGTCAACAGAGTGTCTTTGGCCTATCTCTGAAGGGGTTAATGGATATTTAATTTTTTCAGTCAGGCCGGAAACCACTTCAAAAAATAAATGACAAGAAAAAAGCAAATTTAAATAATCCTCTCAAAAAGAGTGGCCAGAAACAAAGCCCAGAAGATGCTTGTAGTTGAACAGAATGAGCTGGTAATAGCTTTGAATTGCATGTCAAAATAAGCAGGTTGTGGCCATCCAATGGGACAAGGTTTTGGGGCTCCGATGGGTGAGCACAGAGACCTGCTGCGGGATTCTCCGACCCCCCCCGCCAGGTCGGAGAATCTGATCAGCACTCTGATGGTTCTTCTTCAAAGGCCTTGCTTTTCTTTACCACTTCATCTTTCTTTTTGAGTTTTGGAATTCAAAAATGGAAGCTCACAGATCGTCATGTGTCAAGATTTGCAGTGTTAGCAAAAAGTGAATAAGTGAAATAAATCCCAGTGACCCAATCAGTGCTTTTATTGATGCAGTGGCTTCTACTCACGGCCACTTCTATGTAGTACTTCTGTTTCTTGCTCAGATGCCCGTGGCAATTGCCCTCATCATAAAAGTGCCAGTGGGGCACCTCCAGAGACTGCTGCACCGGCATTAATTCAGGGGCAGCCTCTGTCACAGGGCCCTGCAGCATCCTGAGTCAAAAGGCCGATGATGGTGATCTGGATTGCTGGAGGGGATCATCAGCTGAGGTCCAAATGGTATCAACTCCCTGCATCTTTGCAACATTAGCTCCACTGACTGCACATGCTATCAAGTGTGGCATACATTCTGTGCATGTCCGTGTGCAGTTCCTGTACACACTTTGAGTACTGCCCAAATATGGCTGTCTATGATATTGGCCACTCTCATAAAGGAAAAAATCGAAGTGTTCAAGGCTCTGAGCCATGCTGATGCACAAGAGCTGAATGGGCCTAAATTTCAGACCCTCATGCCAATCGAAGGAACCCCAAAGTCATTCCCCCTCACCTGGCTTTCTCCCTTTCCTCCAGCTCTGATGCTCTAGTCATCCCTGCATATCTCACACTTACTTTTAAAACTAGTTCCACCACTTTACACTTTCACAAGGCATGGGGAATCGAAATTTCCAAAAAGTAACAACATTTATTTTACAACAATTATATGCAGGAGTACCGGTAGAGCCTCACCGATTGCTCTCTCCTTTTGGTCATTTCCAGACCTGTCAACCTTTTATACAGGTACGGGTAAGCCACCCCTAGCAGGGGAGCTCCTACTCCTCAAGGATTATCCGCATGCCGTTTGTCCAATATAGATTATTACAATCGCTGCATGTCCACTTCTGGAATTGCCTGTAGTTTTGGCAATGGCCACTACGCCAGGTGGCACTGTTGGAACAAGAGAGCTTCTGGCCATTTTATTGGTCAACAGGGGCTGGATTCTCCGACCCCCCCACTGGGTCGGAGAATCGCCGGGGGTTGGTGTGAATCCCGCCCCCGCCATCCTCCAAATTCTCCAGTCCCCCAAAAATCGGCCCGGCGTGAGTCGCGTTGCCCGCCTCAGAGAATGGCAGGGTCCGGCTCGACTCAATGGGCCCCGGAGCTGCCTGACTTCTCCAGCCTGTGATGGGCCGAAGTCCCGCCTGTTTTTTGCCAGTCCCGCCGGCGTAAATTGGAGTAGGTCCTTACCGGCGGGACCTGGCGGCGCGGCCGGCCTCCGGGGTTCTTGGGGGGGCACGGGGGGATCTGGCCTCAACACCTTCAGGGGCTAGGCCCGCCCCGGAGTGGATTGCGCCGGCCGGGGAGGTGCCCCCACGGTGGCCTGGCCCGCGATCGGGGCCCACCGATCCACGGGCGGACCTGTGCCGTGGGAGCACTCTATCCTTCCGCACCGGAGGCTGTACCGGTCTGCCATTCCCGGTGCGGAAACAAAGCCCTCTGCGCATGTGCGGGGATGCCGGCAGCACACGCTGGCGCTCCCGCGCATGCGCCAACTCACGCCAGCCGGTCGAGGCCCTTTGGCACCGGTTGGCATAGCGCCAAGCCCCTATACCGTCGGCCGGCCGGCGCAATCCACTCCGGGGCGGGCCTAGCCCCTGAAGGTGTTGAGGATTCCGCACCTTTGGGCGGTCCGACGCAGGAGTGGTTCACGCCACACCGTCCCGCCAGAGTTGCCCACCCCGCTACTTACAGAAGAATCCCGCCGCAGTTTTCTGAGGGGAGACTTCTTCCCAATGAGGCTGGAAGGCCTGCTTGCAAGCCAATTAACAGCCCAACAGTCATTAAATAGCAGCTATGTGGAGGTGAGCGTGCCTCTGTTTGTTATACCGATGGATGGGAGCGTCACCCCAGCAGAACATTCAGCTCCATGGGCACGATCCTACGGCCATGCTGAGCCAAAAAGCAGCTCACTGTGCGCAGCGTGGCCGTTGAAAGCTGGGAGACCCCTCTCCCAGGATCTGCCTGACTTATAACACCTCGTGAGATTATTAATAATAATTGTCACGAGTAGGCTTCAATGAAGTCACTGTGAAAAACCCCGAGTCGCCACATTCCGGCGCCTGTTCAGAGAGGCCGGTATGGGAATTGAACCTGTGCTGCTGGTCTTGTTCTGCGTTACAGGCCAGCTGTCTTAGCTCACTGTGCTCGTGAGAGGTTGCGATGTGAATCCCGCCCACAATGGGCGGGATCACATTTTAGCAAATCTGCACATTAGAGCGAGGCATAAGCTTCAGTCTAATGTGCAGATTCCCAAGGTACTTGGGGCTTTGGCACAAACAGGGACCAGGCGGTATGGCACTCGTAGGAATATCCCAGGGGTTGGAGGCCCTCAGCTGCAGGCCCTTTGTGTAGAGAGGTTCCCTAGCACTGCTGGTGATCTTGGCAGTCACAGACTCACATCCTGGCAGTAACCATGCGAGCTGGCAGTGCCATCTGGGCATGGCCAGGCTGGCACCCAGGTGCCACTGCCAGGGTACCAGGCAGGCACTGCTGAGGCTCCCCGGTGGCACCTCCAGCTGACATAGGCACTGCCCCTGGTCAGGGGTTGAGGGGAGAGGGGTCAAAAACAGAAAATGGGACTGAAAGGGGAGGGGGGCAAATCGGGGCACAAGAGAAAATAGCTCACCAGTAGACAATCACTCCAAGTGCGGGCCTGACGGAGAGAATCTCCCCGAGGCCAAAAGATGTACGTTGAACAGCGAGATGTTTCTCGGTGCTCCTACTTGAATTTGACTCTCCTGTTAATCCTGCTATAGCTACTCAGACTGAGGAACCAGTCTTCTACAATCCACGTGGTGGGCGTGATGTGTTTCAAATCAACCCTGTGTACTCATCGAGTTTCTCCACTGGAAAGAGGAAGATCATGTGTGCTGTGTCCTTATATATGGGTTGGTGTAATGCCCCCCTGTGGTTGTGTCACCTCTGTGTGTGTCGTGACTGCCCATTGGTCGTGTCCTATCTTACTGACCTATTGGTTGAATGTCTGTGTGTCATGTCTCTGGTGCTCCCTCTAGTGTCTATGTGGTATATGTTACATTAACCCTTTGTGTATTTACAGAGATGCATATCACCACAGTGGACAGAGACCGAAAGAGCAGCAGAGGATGGGGCCACTAAACTAATAGCCCAAATGCTATGGAAAAACTAAAAACCAGTAATGTCTGGAGACTCGATCAGCAGGGGAAACTCCTACAGTTAAATGCATTTGGCTGCAGACGTGCTGCTTACAATCTTTCTGCTTCTTTGTACATGATTGGGTAAAATTATACAATGGCGTTCTGACCTCTCACTGTGAAGATGCCTCGCTGGGCTCCTCATGCAGCAGACAATTATGAATCATTTGTTAACATTCATTGGAGTACAAAAATAAGAGCTGTAAGATGCCAATGGGAGCTTGCTCTCATATTTTGAAAAGCAACGAGTTATGTTTTTATACATGGATCACAATAACTGATCTGGTTTTCCTATTTTGATCTTTGTGGTAACGAGACAAATACTGTAAGGTATTAAACATTCCGAAAGTAACATGGTGACCATTCCTACAATAAAAAAAACAGACAACACCTCAAAATCATATTTGACAGCCTTTATTATATATTTTAACAAAAAAACTTAAGGAAAGGACCAAGATTTGTTGAGAAGAACATCATGAACACTACAAAGATAGAGATAAAAAATTGAGGTAAATCATAAATATTAAAGGTGGAGGATGGAAGATGGCGAGATGAGAGAATCTTTTGCAAACTTCCCTGTGATAAATTTTCTTCGAGTTGTGTTGGTACAGCACAACACAACAAGTAAATGTCACCCCTTGTTTTGGTGAAAAAGCAATATTGAAGAGTAAATAGAGGAAATAGTAAGACACACTAAGGTGAGTGAAAGGAGGTCCACGTATGATCAAACTGTAATGTAAGAACACAAGCCTTTCAACCTTTAAGATTAAAAATTATTGCAGCAGCATTACTTCCTTCCTCATTTTCAAAGGCTGCTGGAAGATGTGAGATTTGCAGACCTGATAATGAGTCAGTTAATGACACAAATGATACCTCCAGAACCTTACTAAACCATCCCGGTTCCACAATTTAATCTGTAATAAATAGCCCGGCATCAATGTACAATGGTTTCGCATAATGGTGAATGAAATATGCTGGTATGATAGGTACAATAAATCTGCATTTTCCTATGGTTCCCTGAGGCTAAGACAATATGTAACAGGAATACTACTGTCAGGATGAGCAGATCTCAAGGCCGTCATAAAATCTAAATGGGGACTAATTAGGAGTCTCTTCTCTTTCACAGTTACTATTTCTATTGACATTTTCCGTGCATGATCCCTTCCATAACATCATAAGTCACAAAGGTAAGAACTCCCAAGATTGCATGGAAAAAGCTTTAATGGAGATTCTGAACTCTGAGGCAAAGCATAAATTTCACTGCTGAAACTGCAGTATCCGCACTGAGAGTATTCACTTTACAAACTTTAAAATCTATAAACTGATGATCTCCCCGTTGCAAATTTCTGTTTTCTTCTGCTTTCCTCTCAACCATGTTTTGATAATAAATTATTGAATGCAAATAAATCTTATTTTTAGTCCACAGAGTACTGTTTTATTTCAGAATGGATTGAAGCTACAATATCTTGCTTCCACGGTACAGTACGATAGCACAGTGGTTAGTACTGTTGCTTCACAGCTCCAGGGTCTCAGATTCTCGGGTTCGATTCCTGGCTTGGGTCATTATCTGTGCAGAGTCTGCATGTTCTCGCTGTGTCTGCATGGGTTTCCTCTGGGTGCTCCGGTTTTCTCCCACAGGTTAGGTGGTTTGGTCATGCTAAATTGCCCTTAGTGTCCAAAAAAGAAGGTTCAGGTGGGGTTACTGGATTAGAGGGATGGAGGTGTGGGCTTAAGTAGGGTGCTGTTTCCAAGGGCCAGTACAGACTCGATGGGCTGAATGGCGTCCTTCTGCACTGTAGACTCTATGATCCTATGAAATGGTCTTGTATCATTCAAATCATGAGCTAGAATTAACAATTGACGGAATAGCATACTACTCAGTTGAGTTAAATTGCCTTATTCGCAGCATTTCTAATGCATTTAGAACCATCCTCAAGAAACAGTCACTGTTAATGCCCTCCTTTTCTGCATGCTAAAAGAGTTAATTGTCCAAAACATTGTGTCAAGCAACCAAAATAACACAGAAAAGCAGGATTTGATTGGTGAACAATTTTTAAATTATTAGATATTTTGAATTGAGAAACTCGGAATTAATAAAAGTTGGATGTACCAATATTTGCAAACTATAAAAGCTATGCAATACAGAACCTTTGACTTTCCTTTCTTTGTGAGATGCCGGACTAAGTACCAATTTCTCCAGTTACTACTCGTGCAGCTAAAATGAACAAATGTAATCGATTCATTGTCTGCTGATGCTTCACCCTGAGCTGTTTTCCTGGGCAGTTTTTGTCAATGGTGGCACACCATTGCACCCAATTCCCAGGGGAAGGGCAAACCATCTAAGCTAACTAGCCTCAAAATGTCACAACTTAGACCCATATTTTTGTTTCTGGGTCAGGTGTTTACAGTTGAGAGAATTCCCTTGTTAAACTCCATGGAGACCACGTCTGCCACACTACCCTCATCAAGCTTCCTTGTGCCTTACTCAAAAAATGCAATCAAATTTATCTGATACGACTTTCTCTTAACAAATCCATGCTGACTGTCTTTGATTAATTAATTAATTAATTAAGATGCAACAGGCCTCTTAAAGGGAGGCAATGGGGTGACTTGTTAGCTCTCCAGCCATCGGCCATGACCGAACAAACTGAAAGGAAGACATGTATTTTATTTAAACTTTGGTTTGTCATGAGACTGTGAATCCATTAAAAGAGTACAATGAATAAGGTGAGTTTGAAGTCGCACAAGATGCAAGAATGATTTTTTCAAACTTTGGTTTGTCATGAGCATGCTAATACCATTGAAGGAACTATAATGTATAAAATGCGGCAATCACTTGCTAGCGAGTATGATTGTCCACATAAGACACTCCGTGTTACTGGTTATGGGTTCTGTGGGTCCTTGCGTGGCTGATGAGCCCGATCCTAGAGCCGCATCTTCAATCACTCATTTGGCAGGAGTTTCCAAAAGGTGGCATCGGTCCTTGGACGTTAGGTGACGGGTATTCCTTTCTCAGGCTCCTTTTCCAGGCCTCCTCTTGTCATCGGGTGTTCTTGAAAATTATGACCCGACAATCAGGAGGTTCCTCCAAGTAGGTCTCTTCGCAGCAAACATCTCCCAGGCATTGATGTCTATGTTCCATTTATTGAGGTAAGTCTACAAGGTGTCTTTGAAGAACTTTCTTTATCCTCCACTTGTTCGGGATTCTTCCTTTAGTTGGGTGAAGAAGATTTGCTTTGGCAGTCAGGACTCTGACATCTCAAGCAACGTAGTTGGTTTTGGATGATCTTGACCTCAATACTGGTGGTATTGACTCCTTCAAGGACACTCATATTAGCACACCTGTCCTCCCACCTTTTGCAATGTAATTTAAGCTGTATAATTTACAAGGCTCCCTAATGTAATGTTCATCATTAGAAGCCTCAGCGATGACTTCAAATGCATTAACAAAGTTTAGTGCCTTAGTAGATATATACAACCTCCTGTAAGCTAATGTTAACTACCTGTCTGACAGGTATTGTCGCGAACCAATCACCCACTCATAAGAATGTACTGCCAGAGGACATGCCAAAATGATATCAGAGGAGATGTGTACCAGGACACAGTGCTTCAGCAGCTGCTACTTTTGGATGTTCAATTAACAATTGTCAAAACCCTCGCCCCAGGGCTGAGGGCAGTCCAGCAACAGTGAGGCGCAACCCCTGAATTAAGCTTTGGCCATGAGGAGATGGAGAGTGAGGCAGGATCTTGCCTTGATGACCCCAGGTGATTGAGAGGAGTGAGAAGGTGAGGATGGGAGAGTGTGAGGGATGGGGGGAGAGTGTGAGGGGATTGGGGTGCAGGAGGAGGTGTCAGAGACAGAGACATCTATGCACAGTCCCCCTTGGAGGGTTAAAGGTCATGATCATGCTCCAGTGGGCATGATGCACTATCAATTATGACGAGACGAGAGTAGAATGTAATCGAGGCTTTATTACACAGAGATGTGTGGCCTCCAACAGCAGCTGACGAAATGGCTGCATACGGAGAGCACACATATTTATACTTCGTCTACTGGGCGGAGCCAGCAGGTAGGGATCTGCCCCCGTACCTGTAGTACAGGGGCCTTACCGTAAAACCCATATATATACAGTATAATACATCAGTGGTGACTACCACAGGGCAGGAACATGGAGCATCGGGAGACACCCTTTGGGGAACAGTATTTGTCTAATGATTAGCAGATGTGTGGGTGGAACCATGGCGCAGTGGTTGCCTCAGAGCTCCAGGGTCCTGGGTTCAATTCCGGCCTCAGGTAACTGGCTGTGTGGAGTTTGCACTTTCTCCCGGTGTCTGCGTGGGTTTCCTCCAGGTGCTCCGGTTTCCTCCCACAGTCCAAAAATGTGCAGGTTAGCTGGATTGGCCATGCTAAATTGCCCTTAGTGTCAAAACAGTTTGGTGGGGTTACTGGGCTATGGAGATCAGGTGGAGGCGTAGTCTTAAGTAGGGTGCTCTTTCCAAGGGTCGATGGGCTCGATGGGTACAGACTCGATGGGCTGAATGGCCACCTTCTGCACTGTAAATTCTATGATTCTATGATCTGGCAGAGTTCCCTGAGACAATGGGATGTGTTGGACTGCAAATGGGGTGTCCATCACTGTCATGAACTCCACATTGTTCCGGGGGCTCAACCACATGAGCAAGACCATGGCCAACCTCATGGAAAGGCAAATGCAGCAGCATTCAGAGTGGATAAAATAGCTGTGGTATCGGCCTGGTAAGGATGCAAGCCTTCCTCAGTAGCCTGGGTCAGTCCACTCAGAGTATGAATGCTGACATCTATGGAATACACAAAGAGCTCTGTACCCTTCACAGGTCATTCGTATTGTTGGCACAGTGGTTCCTGGATTGGATAACTGCTGTGCACCAGTGTCCAGGCCCATCAAGCCAACCTGAAGACCAAGCAAGAGATATGGAGGTCACTGAGGTGGGTGAAGGTACCAAGAGCTCCTCTGAATCCTCATATTCCATTACCTCCCCATCTGCCAGAGCCATTCTCAGCTCCACATGTGTCAGTAACTATTGCCCATGCGGAGATCAGATGCATGGGCCACTGTCTGAAGGAGGTGCCTGCACGGCATGATAGGCCACGATGTTCCTCAATGTCCTTTAAACAGGTAAGTGTGCAGCCTGCCTCCACCTCCTCTGAGACAACATGGCGGGAATTGTGGCGGAGTGTGCATGAGCGCAGGGTGCTGTCTCAACTAAAGCAGTAATAGGTTCACCTTAGTTACTGTATTCACATTGTATATATCATATTTGATATATATCTTTCACTTCCATGTGACTCAGAATGTGGATGTCAAATAGAGAGCTCAAAGAAATGATAAAACTGTGAGGTAGCTTCTTACCAGTAATATTGAGGGCAGAATGCTGAGTTGCTTCTTGATGAGGCTTCACTAGAAGCAATGATGTGGCCAAGTTGGTAAGGCATATGAGAGTTCCTTTCTTATAGAATTTACATAGAATTTACAGTGCAGAAGGAGGCCATTCGGCCCATCGAGTCTGCACCGGCTCCTGGAAAGAGCACCCTACCCAAGGTCAAAACCTCCACCCTATCCCCATAACCCAGTAACCCCACCCAACACTAAGGGCAATTTTTGGACACTAAGGGCAATTTATCATGGCCAATCCACCTAACCTGCACATCTTTGGACTGTGGGAGGAAACTGGAGCACCCGGAGGAAACCCACGCACACACGGGGAGGATGTGCAGACTCCGCACAGACAGTGACCCAAGTCGGAATCGAACCTGGGACCCTGGAGCTGTGAAGCAATTGTGCTATCCACAATGCTACCGTGTCACATAAGAGTCCAGAGGTCAAAGGCTCAAGCACTAAGATGCTTGATGTATGTTTCAGTTTCCCTCTAAGGCTCTCTTTAAGGGAGGCTTAATGATCCGACTCCATGATCAGATGCTGGTCAGGAAGTGTATTTGAAGCATGAGTGCTGGCGCTATACATTCCTCTGCACTGCAGTGTTGCACTTTGGCCTTGGTGTGGGCAGTGCAGCTCGGTAGGCCATGTAGTGTTCAATTAATATATGTCGTCTGCTGTTGCCACCACAATGGCTGCATTGTCATTTCCAATATCACAGGCTGTGGTTTGAGCATCTGCAGAGATATATGTGAGCCACGACTGATGCATATGGCACTCAATTCTTATCCATGACCATTGGCCAGAATGGATGTGGCACAAGTTGGTTGGGATTCTCCGGTTGCCGACGCCGAAATCGAGTTCGGCGATTTGCCGGAAGAATCAAAGTTTCCGACCAAATCGGGATTGACGCCGCTTTCGCAATGTTTCGCTCCAGCCAAAGCGGCGTGCTCTCTGAGTATCCGGCACGATGTATCGACGGCTTCAGGACGTTGCCTGAGGCCCGCCCCTCGATGCTGCCCCCCACCCCGATTGGCCGTGTTCCCGACGGCGTGGGTCTCTCATGGTCTCACCTGTCAGGAACTCGGCGTGGCAGCTGCGGACTCAGTCCAGCACTGCCACAGTCTGGGGAGGGCTGATCCGCAGGCAGGAGGAACTTTGCCAGCGGTGAGGGGCACTGTGGGGGGTGGTCCGGGGCACGTGAGCCAGCCAAAAGGGAGGGGCACTATTTCGCAGGCCGGGTCTGTGAGCGGCCTGTGCCATGTTGCATGGCACGGCCGCTGCGGTCCGCCACCATGCGTATGCACGATCACGGACCTGGCAATTCTTCGGGCCTTATTGACAGCTAGAGCCGGGTGCTCTACGCTGCTTCGATGCTAGCCCTCTGCCAAACGGAGGATCGGTGGCCGTTTTATGCCATTTTTCCTGTCGTGAAACTCCACCGTTCCCACACTGGCTTGGAGACATAGCCTCAAAATCGGAGAATCCACCCTGTTATTTGAATGAGCTGCAATGTCACAGTTGTCTAATCATCATGCGCAAGGTGCCATATTTGCACGAGTGATGCAACATCCACTCATGTCAGTGTGTACAGGATAATGACTTAATTCATGCAATTATCTGCATCATGGGCATGGCTTGATGATGGTCAGCATGGATGCCTCATTCACGGTCAATGGCATTCATGTGAGGGGACCAGGATGAAAGGGACTTATTACCATGTGCAATTTGAAAGATGCTGATGACCATGATTATGACGAGAAGGGCAGCTGCAGTTTGAATATGACTAAATCAAACTCATTGATGCTGCTTGTAAGGCATGGGCAGTCTTGAGAGATTGTGGCATCAAGCTTCAAGGATCACTCGGGACTGTCTGAAAACTGTTGTTATTTTGGAGGACCCTATCAAAATCTATTCTTTTCAAAAAAAAAAAATTTAGAGCACCCAATTAATTTTTTCCAATTAAGGGGCAATTTAGCGCGTTCAATCCACCTAGCTTGCGCACCTTTGGGTTTTGGGGGCGAAACCCATGTAAACACGGGGAGAATATGCAAACCCCACACGGACAGTGACCCAGAGCCGGGATCGAACCTGGGACCTCGGCGCCATGAGACTGCAGTGCTACCACTGCGCCACCGTGCTGCCCCTTCAAAATCTATTCTGAGCAAGGACCAGTATGACCAGCATACCTTCCTGCATGGCCTTAGCCTTGGATGCTGTCCTTGTCGCTGTTCTGCCATTGGCGAGCTCATTGTCCTCATTTGTTTTGGGTTACAGAATGAGCTAAATGTACATGAGCTTCCTCCTGCTCCTACTTACCTTCTTCCTCAGAGGTTGAAGTTCTGTCCGTGGACTCATCGTCATCTCGTTGGAAGCTCCTCTGCTCCGCCATGTTGTGCAGCATGCAGAATACAACAACTGTTCTCAAGCCCTTGTGGGGCAAATTAGAGAGCTCGACCTGAGCAATTGAGGTGTTGGAATCTCATTTTAAAATACCAACTGCCTCCTCTCTGGGGTTCATGGTGATGACATGGCTGCTATTCTAGTTTCGCTCTGTCTCGAATTGTGGTTTCTAAAGGGGTCATTAACCATGTTCTTAGGGAACAGCCCTCGTCATCTGGGAGCCATCCCCAGATCTTAATAAATGACTGAAATAGATTAGGAGCTGAAAATTCCTGAGGATGAAGAAGCCATGGCAGATGTCTGGGCATCTTACACACACTTGAAGAAACAACATATTGTCGTCACAAACCACGTGCACATTGAGTGAAATGACATGTAGTTCATGAAGGTATCTGTATGTTGAGTAGAACCGTTAGTGCATAATAAGTCGTCAATGATGCACCTGAGGGAAGCCTGCAATTTAGGAAAAGTCTGTGGCTCTCTGAGTCGAAGATTCCAGGTCTATGGGGAAACTGATGTACTTCCCCGACTCCAGTCCCACTCCTGTGATAAAGTGTTTGCCGGGGTGCATGGTGGGGGGATGCAGGCGTGTGGGAGGTGCTGGACAGATTTTCTGGCAATATCCAGAGGCTCTCTGTCAAGGCAAAATGTGGGGCTTAGTTTTATTTTTCAGGGTTAATGTTTAGGTTATCAATCAGGGCAACAAAATGGATATGTTACTCTGTCTCAATGGAAAGTGGCACTGTATCTTGGTTAAGTGTATGCACTGACAATTCTATATTAAATGTGAATGTGATTCTAGCCTGTGGTGTGTCATTATATGACTGCACTATATGCAAACTAGATAGTGCAAGTCTGGGTGTCTGGTACAACCTTTTTCAACAGTATTACTCCATGCATTTATAAATTCTCTGGTTTTATTTCTTCCTAAAATTCTACTTCATCCCGTTCAGAATGTGAAATTTTCAAATGAGCCAATTTCTTGCTCCTGCTCAGACACATTATGCCACAGTAAGGTAATAAGCATGTTTGCTCTTGCAGTTTCTGACACACAGTGCCTGTTTTTTGCCCATGTTGTCAGGGGGATGCTGAGCATGAGATTAACTGCCGCCCCCCCCCCCCCCCCAGGAAAAGAAGCAATGCAGCAACTTCTTTGCAGCTGGATCGAGAATAGCATTGACAGATGTTTTGGCAGAAGGGCACCTGTCTGCTTTCTGACTAGGGAATGACACATGACACTGGGGGACTTAACTAGAAGAAAGAAAAGAATTAGACAACCATGAGAAGACAAGAGGAGCTCACAACTTTAGAACATTAAACTGAGAAAAACCTTTCAAAGTCTGATTTGGGATGTAAAACCTAACAGGGAACATGCCTGGCTGTCCAATATCTGCTCTAGAGAAGGTCCCTTCTCTAGATAATGAGCCTCAGCCTCCTGAAGCATGAATTTAAACACTGCTCTTTTTGAGGGTATGTACCTGTTGGAATGCAGACTTCCCAGAATCAGCATGTGAATTAAAAAGATACCTGCAGAACAGAATGCATAATATTTGTCTGGAACTGGAAAAGTACCTATTCGTCTGGGCCCTTTATTTTTAATTCCTTTTTTAAAAATTGTTTATGGGATGTGGACATCACTGGCTAGGCCAGCATTTATTGCCCATCCCTTGAGAAGGTGGTAATGAGCTGCCTTCTCGAACTGCTGCAGTCCCTGAGCAGTTTACTACTAAGCAAGTGCCCCTTGATAGTGCTGTTGCTGACCCATTCCATCATGGAGATTCATGCGTTATTACAAAACTAGACTTGCCACTCCCATTTATTCAGGCAGCGATTTACCTAAATGGGAAAAAGGTCCCAAAGCGAGCGCGTTTAGCCGTGTGTTTCCCGCCTGCACCCGCCCCAACACCCGTGCAGGGCACCCCCGGCCCAATCGCACCTGCGCATTAAATGCCAGCTTGGCACCTTGGCAGTGCCTATCTGGCACCCTGGCAGTACCAGGCTGGCCATGCCAAGGTGCCAGGCTGGCAGTGCCAGGGTGCCCAAGTGGCACCAGCAGTGACAGAGAATCACCACACCCAAAGATAATGCATCTTGGGGTCTCAGATCCCCGGGGAGAACCCATGAATTCTGTTCCATCTGGTCCCCGTTTGTGGCGAGCAGTACTGACCCCGAGGTCTCCGAGGTGAGGGAGATTGATCCCACTCCTCGGGTAAATCAGGAATTTCACATTACAGTGAGACGAGCTGTCTTGCTCTAAAATGCAGATTTGCTAAACAGTGATCCAGTCCACAATGGGCGGGAATCACATCGTGACGTCTCGCGAATTGGCAAATGATGTGGAGATTGTGAACGATCTCGCGAGGCGTTGCAAGCCGGGTACATTTTGAAAGCAGGGTCTGCTGACTTTTATAGTCGTTGTTGCAATGTAGGAAATCAGACAGTCAATTTGCACACAGCACACTCTCACAAACCGCCATATGATTTGTGGTTTTTATTAAGGAGTGTAAGAATTGGGCAGAACATTGGAGGTAACGCTCCTGCTCTTCTTTGAAATTCTACCACATGATCTTTTATGTCCATCTTGATAGGGTAGACAGTTTACCGTCTCATCCTAAAACCAACAGCTTCTAGAGTGCAACACCTCACTGGAGTGTCAGCTTTGATTCTTGTTCTGAAGTCCTGCAGTGGGACACGACCCCAAAATCTTCTGGCTCAGAGGACAGGAGTACTACCAACCGAACCGCACATTAGGTGCTGTACCACTTTCTGCCACCACTCTATACACCTAAATACTCATAAGAAACCAGAATATCAAAGAAAGGAAACCAAAATAAAAGGATACACAGTGACTTCAGCCATAATAACTGGTTTATGTGGACAGAAATGTTTGATCTCCCACCACCCATCAACACAAAAATGCATCAACCTCAGGAAACATTACCCCTATTGTATGCACATCCACATCAGCAACCCAGTGAAACTCTGCATTCCTTCCCACAACTCAAAGCTTTTAGAATTTAGAATGCCCTTGCGAAATGTTGCATTTACATTAACTTGCAAAAACATGAAAGAAAGTTTTTTTTTAATCTCTTCTGTTGCCTTGAATAGTTTGGAAATGAGGAGCTAGAAAGTCGATCACAACAAGTGCAACATGGCAGGTGCATGGGCTCATTCCACACCTGCAGTGTACTGACCATCATATTGGGCTCCTTTCTAGGCATCCTGGGTGCATGGCAAAAACACAATGACTAGGGTCTCCCTCCTCCTGTCCTCTGCCTCCCTATTGGCATTGAAGAACCTGATAGAATGGTTGGTAGGTATCACAGACATTTCTTTCTTCACACTCATTCCCCCCCTGACCTCTTTAAGAGATGTTCGCTGCCTGAAGGTAATATCAGTGAAGCATGTTTCCTTATCCGATCCGACAAAAAAACTCACACATTCAGGGAATGGCACAGTCGGAGCTGACAACAAGTCTGTAACAATAATGAACCGTCAGCATTGTCTTTGTAACCCCTGAAAGAGGCATGTGCCCAGTTCCCTGCTCCCCTTTTCGGGCATGATCAAATTCCAATGCCAAACTATCAGGTTTTTGCAGAACATTTCTGCCTTTATTGCAGGTATTTAATAGCTGAAACCACGGGCACACTTGATCTTCCAAGGATGTTCAGAACTCAAGGGGTTAATGAGCTTTCTAACTGAACGCAGGGATGTTAATCCAATTGCTTTGGTAGTCTGACATATTTTCCACGTTTCCTTCCAGTTTCTGTGTAATTTTGACTTGTTTATTTTCAAGTGGCACATTTAGCATCCATAATACATGACGTTGCGGTGTGTAAAATGTGACAGCAGGTCTGTACCAAAGCCCTGCTAAATCAATGATACACTGTCGACAGCATCTCGGGAAACTCAGGCCACAGCCGACTGCAGCCAGCTCCCGCCTAACTGATTGTTTTTAATACTGAAGTGACACTAGAGAGGTCAAGTAAATAAATATGCATGCATCCCCAGTTCAAATTAATAAAATTCCAATGTGCGGAGCCTGCTTGTTGAACATATGTTTGAAGCATGGCTAAGCCATCTGGCTTTGTGTCAAGCATTTACACCAACTGCAGTCTTACACTACCTGACAGCGGAAAAGCTTTATTCCCAGGGTGTTTGGGCACAAATGGAGAAATATTATTGAAATGATTATCTGCATCAAGACTCAGATTTGGTTTGACATTTTGCTGGCTCTGTGTAATCCAAAGGTCTGTCTGTTAGAATGAGGAAAGGGTCCGCCAATAAGCTGGCAGTAGCTGCAGAGAGTACTAGATGATTAATGAGGCTGAAAGACTGGTTGTACCCAGCCCACCTCCACTCAGACCTGAGGGCCAGAAAATGCATACGAAATTGGTCTTAAGCCTTTTTGTGTTTTCTCCAGAGGATGCACTAGCTAGCTCTCACTGGGCTCTCAGAACGCACTAAAATTAAAGCAGGGCAAAGACACAAACATCACAAGTTGTACTCATTCCTGATTTTGAACAGCGAGTAAAACTGCTAAAACTGGCTTGTTTACAGACTTGTTATACCACTGGCATATAATTCAATGATTAAAGCATGTTAGGATTCATAATGGTGAAGTTAGTAACTTAGATATCTGTGCGGTAAGTACAGCATACCTATTTTTCATAAATTAAGTTCACACTTATTAATATATTTGCTTTTTAAAATATTTCTCAAATGCATAAATATTGGAAAAGTGTTCTCCATTTGTTGAATTTCTTGTAACCTTTTTTTGTTACATAGGGTGCGATTTAATGGAATCTCGCGAGACATTGTGATATGGATCTTGCCCAGCGAGGGCGAGATCCAGATGAACATATTTAAGTGAGCCATTAGGCTAATTTAAATATATCTGCGCCATATTCTCCTGAAAGACCTCGCCATGGTGCCGTTTAGCACTGGTTTTCACAAACGTGGACCAGGTGTAACTGCACCTGAGGGGGTCACCAAGGCCATTAGAGACCCTTAGGAGGCCGGGCTGTGGGCAGGGTGGTGCCCTCACACTTCTGCTGATACCCGGGTACCTTGGTTCCTGCACCTTGGCAGTGCCATCCTGGCAGTGGAGGCGGTCAAAGCGGCTGCAGTGGGTGACTGAGGGGGGTTGAAAGATTGGGCAGCATTTAAAAATGGTGCCATGATCCGCGAATACTCTTCCAGCACTGGCGAGCTCAGCTTGTCAATGCAGGAAATTATGTAAGGGTGGCCTCGCTGGGCCATTCCTCCCTGAGTCCCAACAAAATGACAAAGTGCCGTTAAATAGCGGTGTCTTTCTCGGCGCTGCAGGCACCGAGCAACACTACGCTAAATGCACCCAATACGGGACTTTGTTTCTGTCTTGTTCAACCGCATCCATAGTTTTTCAAGTCAAACCCATTTGAAAAAGGAATTACATTTATCCCCAGTGAACCAGTCTGTAGATTAGTTCTTCTTTCATTGTTCAGACACAGAGGTAGATAGAAAAGACATTTCCTCGCTTATGAGAAAAAATTAAGAGCAATAAAATATACAAATTGAACCTGTAATACTAGCACTGAATACAGGGTATGTAAAATATCTGTGGACTCCAGGAGCTGAGTTCCCCTCCCCCCTCCTGCCCCACAACCCACTGAAGTTGGGTGCAAAGGGATGTTCCAGTCGGCCTTCAGTTTCCTGATGTGAAGGGTGGGTTGGTGGTGGTGGTGGGGGTAAATCAACTGCTTGGAAGTGGGCACCTGTGACAAGCCTAGGTGCCAGTGCTCCTTGCTGGATTATACTCTGCCTGCTTGGGTGAGGGCACAGCCAAAAATTATCCTGTAGAAGGCCTCCCCCCACAATGGTGGCCTAGTTGCTTTCTGTGTTTTTTAATTAATGTTTTTTTTATAAAGTCTGGAAGGATACCTTCTCGTGAAGGCAGCCTCCCAGTTTCTTACCTTGTACTGCAGAAGGTTACTCCAACTGGAGACTGGTTGGCCCTCCAGCCTTCAGACCTTGTCTAAAGCACTCAATTGGACAGGAAACCATACTTCATACCAATTAAGGACTTGCTCACATGAATATGTTAACTTTAAACAGTTCCCGGCAGGTTTCTAACTCAAAACCAAACTCAAAGAAGAGTTATATTAGATTCAAAATATTGGGCGCTATCTAACGGAATAGTGCAAGAAGAGGTTGGGCGCCATTTTTAAATGGCACCCTGACTGTTAACCCCTGGAAACAACCCCCGGACCCCCCATTGCTCCAACTCCCCAACTCATCTGCTGGGAGATCATTGAGCTCCTCAAACCCCACATAATATGAGCAGGGCAACCCCGGGCCGGTGTGGGAAAGATGCTACCTGGATACCTTGGAACTTCCAGCCTGGCACCTTGGAGGTGCCCCTTCTGGTCTGCCAGGGTGCTCAGTTAGCACTACCAGGGTGCCAGGCTGGCAATGTCATTGTGTCCAGGTGGCATAAGTAGTGCTGGAGTGCCATTTTGTCCAGATTCCCGGGGAGACCCCTCCCCCCCCCCATTGCCGCTCTGTGGGGACCAGTGCTAAACAGCACCCAGTCTCCTTGCTCAAGCCGGTAGATCTCAGGGCCGGTTAGATCTGGCATAGACACGCTGAAGTGAGTAAGTAAAATCTCGTTAGATCGCACGGGCATGTAGAGCATTGGGAATCCCAGGAGAGGTGTCGCACGGGATCCTCCAGCCATGGCCATTCCGTTTCTGGCGGGATGCAGCCAGTAAATTGTGCCCTTTAACTCTGGTTCTCTTTCCACCGATGCTGCTTTCCAGCATTTTTTGTTTTTATTTCAGGTTTCTTTTAAAAATAAATTTAGAGTACCCAATTCATTTTTTCCAATTAAGGGACAATTTAACATTGCCAATCCACCTAGCCTGCACGTCTTTTTGGGTTGTGGGGGTGAAACCCACGCAAACACGGGGAGAATGTGCAAACTCCACACGGACACTGACCCAGAACCGATATCGAAACTGGGACCTCGGCGCCGTGAGGCAGCAGGGCTAACCACTGTGCCATTGTGCTGCCCTTCAGGTTTCTAGCACCCATAGTACTTTGCTTTTATTTCATCCACAGTATTGACCTACTGCACATTATTCCAGCTCCATGGTCAAAAGCAGTGGCATTTGTACTCAACTTTCAAAGTCCATAATGAGTGGATTGAACAGCAGTTAAATAAAACTAAAGAGAAAGTTGCTATTTTGGCCAAATTCAGCAAATCGCAGCCTTCAACACGTCATCGATGAAGATGAACATCTAGCCAAGGTCATCCCCACACCCCCACTACTTGCCTTCAAACAACTGCACGACCTTAAACAAACCATTGTTTGCAGCAAACTACCCAGCCTTCAGAACAGTGATGACGACACCACACCAACCTGCCATGGCAATCTCTGCAAGACGTGCCAGATCATGGGTACCACCATTACACGTGAGAACACTACCCACCAGGTACGCAGTACATACTCGTGCGACTCGGCAAATGTTGTCTACCTCATACGTTGCAGGAAAGGATGTCCCAAAGCATGGTACTTGGGCGAGACCATGCAGACGCTGCGACAACAGGTGAATGGACATCGCCTGACAATCAGGGAACACTTCAGCAGTCAAGGGCATTCAGTGTTCTCCAAGGCAGTCTTCAGGACGTGCAAAAACACAAATTCGCTGAGCAGAAACTCATAGCCTGTTCCGCACATCTGAGTACGGCCTCAACCGGGACCTTGGATTCATGTCGCATTACATTCATCCCCCACCATCTGGCCTGGCCTTGCAAAATCCTACCAACTGTCCTAGCTTGAGGCAATTCACACCTCTTTAACCTGGGGTTACCCCTATCTCTGGATCTGTAAAGACTTAATTACCTGCAAATGCTCGTATTCAAAGCATTGTCTTGCATCTTTGACTTTGTCTATATACAGTATATATGTTTCTGGAACCCACCTCTTCATTCACCTGAGGAAGGATCAGTGCTCCGAAAGCTAGTGATTTGAAACAAACCTGTTGGACTTGAACCTGGTGTTGTAAGACTTCTTACTGTGCTCACCCCAGTCCAACGCCGGCATCTCCACATCATGACTTTATAATATGCTCTGGAGATTAAAGCAGTGATACCTGTGGTATGGTCCCCACATCAACTTGATGATTAGAAGAGAAACGGATAGGAACAGGATGTTAATGTTTGTAGCTGCCCTTCACTCTGTTTCATGGTTGAAGTATGTTAGCAGTGCTAATATTTGTATGCTCTGTCAGTGCTGGATATAGTCATAACTGCTGACTCTGAATGTCATGTCTGAAGGGCATGTTTTCTCCAAATAAATCAAATTTATTAAAGCTTAATCAGTGCAGCATTTTTAAGATAAAATTATTAATACCACATACAACAATGTTTAATTTTTGGCCTCTTGGAAAGAAATTATGAGGCCTAAATATATTTAATTTACATGCAGCTAGTTATCCGCAGAAATTCAAAGATGCTTTCTGTCTGCTGTTGCTCTTTGAGCTGTTGCTAACTTTTGGCGTTCTGATTGTGACAGACATTATATCATTTGCATTTTACTGCTCTCAGTGTCATTTTCACAGAGGAAGGAGGGTAATTTAATTGAGAATGCTGTAGATTGGTTCGTAACTATAAATTAACTAATTTCAGTCAGCAACAGAATGAAATGCTATCGAGAGCAAGTATTTGTCAGTCGGCAAAATACAAATGAAAGATCATTTTGTAAAAATAAATAAATAGGAAAATAAGCAGATATGGTGGCAATTAATGTCAAATTGAGAATATGATTTTTTTCCCGGATATCCGATACAATTTTGGTAAACTCAATTTGTGGGAAATGTAAGTCCTTAAAAAGTACAGGAATTCTGAAATAAGTCTTATTGTCCCGATGTTGGGAGCAAACATATTTGCCAGGATTTTGCACCACACATCCAATAATCTCACTGGGAATTGTGTCTGTAGGTTCGGCAAGGACAAGTTTTACATGATTGTGAGGCCCCTACAGGAGCAGCCTGCTGATTCTCAATGGGGACTACATTTAATCGCACCTGAGAATGGGTGCAGAGATTGCGATGCCGTACAAACCTGCATCCATAATGTCTGATGCAGGGGGCACGTAAACTTTGTGCTGCCTGCTGATCTGCATGATTGCAACATGCAGCCAAAGCTATTGAGTGGCTGGAAGCCTCAGCAAGGAGCCCAGGTTTGCGTGAGCTGACTCCACTGAAAGCCAGCCTGCAGTATTTAAAGCCAGTTTGCACATCTAACAGGGAAGGTGCATTGTGGCTGGAGCGGGTGCTGGAATGTTTGTGGAAGATCGTATGCGGCAGAAAAAAATGTAAATTATAAACAGCTGAGAAAGAATAGCCTATGTTTATGTAGCATCTTTCACATCCCCGGGAGATCCCAAAGTGCTAAGTCAATGAAGTACTTTTTTAAAGTGTTACACGTGGCAGCCAATTTGCGCACAGCAAGCTCCCCCACGTAGCAATACGGTAATGATTAGCGAAACTGTTTTGTGATTTGTTGATTGTGGTGTTGCACATTGATCAGGAACTCTACATATTCCTGTGGATGATCCCTGCACACATGCTAACACCCTCATTAAAATGGGGTCTGACATGACTTGCAGAAGAAGTGTGTCCGGGTGCGATTTTGGAGCCAAAACACATCTCACAGCACTGAAAAACTGATTTGCAAGGAATCAAATATTGCAGCTGTTGTCTAGTCTTAGACATAAAAGTGGCCACATGAGAGAACAAATCTGCAGGCAAAGTGAGATATCATCTTCAGGACAAAGGGCGGGATGATTGAAAACAAAAGTTATTTATTCCTTCAAAGAGTGAATTCAGCAAATATTAACTATGTAATGACACCTCTGATTAAGAACTTAAAAGTAGGTGAAATCAATGCACATATTTTCTTATTCGATGTTTTAATCATGGAGCTTAAACTACCTGAAATGATATAGAACTGGATTCTTCATCAGCACGCCGGCGGGATGCTGTGTTTCACCGGCTGATTAATGGGGTTTCTCATTGTGGGGCAGCTCCACACTGTTGGGAAACCCTCGGGCTGCCGGCAAAATGGAGCATCCCGCTGACGGAGAATCCAGCCCATGATCTTTTTTTAAATAAATTTAGAGTACCCAATTATTTTTCTTTCCAATTAAGGGGCAATTTTAGCATGGCCAATCCACCTACCCTGCACATCTTTGGGTTGTGGGGGTGAAACCCACGCAGACATGGGGAGAATGTGAAAACTCCACACAGACAGTGACCCAGGGCTGGGATTCGAACCCGGGTTCGCAGCGCTATAGTCCCAGTGCTAACCACTGCGCCACCTTGCTTCCCTCAGCACATGATCTTTAACTAACTTTAAAAATTTCCATTAGTACATCAGCAAAATCAAAACTAATAACTTTACAATAAGGCTCACTCTAGATGACAAAGGTTTGACTGGTCCTCTACAGCCCTGACAGTCAACTCATCTTTGAGATAGTTGAGTGCCCACATATTAGACATGTGAGGGGCAATCTTAAATCAGCCTGACAGAAATGGGAGGGTAGTGGACCTAATATAAATGTGCTGCATGCAATTGCTCAAGCACTTAAGTAATTTTACCCACGTGGCTCCTGCTTCATAGAATCATAGAATCTACAGTGCAGAAGAAGACCATTCGGCCCATTGAGTCTGCACGGGCCATTGGAAAGAGCACACTGCTTAAGCCCATGCCTCCACCCTATTCCCGTAACCCAGTAACCCCACTACCTTTTTGGACACTAAGGGAAATTTAGCATGGCCAATCCAGCTAACCTGCACATTTTAGGATTGTGGGAGGAAACCGGATCACCCGGAGGAAACCCACGCAGACACAGGGAGAACGTGCAGATTCCATACAGACAATCGAACCTGGGACCCTGGAGCTGTAAAGCAATAGTGCTAACCACTGTGGTACCGTGCCGCCCTGCTTGATGCTATATTTCCTGCAGCCTTCTGCTGGTTAGCCAAGTTGTTACATTGTCATATTATTCATAAAGAGCTCTGAACTAGCTGTCATGTGAATATACACTCAGAGTGCCACATTTACTGATTCACAACAGCGAGGTGTTGAGCAACAAGTATCAGTCCACCAACCACATAGAGAAGAGTGAGAAATACACTTGATGAAGCTCCAGCAGTTCGAGTCTCAAATTTTGATCATTTCAAATATATGGAAACATGGTTGTAGATCCAGAAAGAATGTTCCCAATGGTTGGGGATTAAACAGTGGTTTTAATCAACTTACAACTTTGCCTGCCTGCGACCGGTACTATACTGAAGGCGGTCCCGCATGTCTGCTGCTCTTATACTTCCTCTAAAGGGCGGAGCCATGGGCGGAGCCCGTACATGCTCCAACATCTCCCCCTGTGGGTGAAGCCACACAATGGCCCATAGATGGAGCCCACAGGGTTAATAACATAGTATAACGTAATACAGTATATTGGTGAATTAACAGTATTTATACATTCACCACACAGATGAAGACACTAATTACCCAAATATCTGGCCTTCAGTTTAGTCAAGAGAAAAGCAACAGGGCTGATGCAATGAAACAGCAAGAAAATAATGCGCAGCAGACGGAGAAAATGTTGTGCATGAACTGCGGACAACCACATGACTTCACAGAAAGAAGGAAATGTCCTGCAAAGAGATCAAGCGCAAAGTTTCTGGAAAACCCAATCAGTTAGAAAAGATGTGTGGAAGAAAGGAAGAAGACGGCGGGATTCTCCATTCCTGAGGTAAGTATTATCGCCAAATCGATATCTGTGCAGTTCGACAACAGAAAAACTGGCGCCGTACCTGGATGGATTCAGCTACTGTTGAGGGGCTAGCACCGGCACCATGTGGAACACAATTGATTCCAACGAAAACAGTGCGGGATTCGCCAGGTCCCCGATTGACACTCAGGAGGATGACAAGCTGCAGCTGCATATACACAATCACTCCTCACACACACCATCCCAGCCAACAAGATGGCAGCGAGGAGAGTGGCGTCCCGTTTCACGGACGCCGAGCTGGTGATCCTCCCATAGGTGGTGGAGGAAAGGCGGTTGACCCTGTACCACAGCCAGGGAAAGAGGCTGCCAGCTGCTGCCGTTTGCCATGCCTGGGCACAGGTGGCAGAGGCAGTCAGCGCCATGAGCAACACCGTCTGGACCTGGCCAGCAGTGCCAGAAGAAACAGCACAACTTCTTCAGGGCAGCCAGGATGAGTAGGCAACACTGTACCCCTGGCATTAACCTGCATCTTACACACTCGTAACAACAACCCCCCCCGCACGGTAACCGGACCTCCACCTTGCACCACATGCCAGCTTCCATACTGGCCGCCATAGCTGGGTCCCCTGGCCACTGAGGCCACCAGCTACCCACCCTCTGGGCTGCATGCGTCGGATGTCATTTTCTGTTACAACCCTGCCCCCCCACCCCCCGGCTTGGAAAAGGCCGCTCATAACTGCTGGTAGCAGGAGAAAACTAGAGGGGGAAATGCCGGACCTGCGGCACCTGACCATGGCAGGGTAGAGGGCCCTGGACATGGTTGGCGGCCTGGAGGAAAGGGAGGTCGCCTGCATGGAGGTCGCTGGAGGTGAGGAAATGAGACCCTGCTGAGTTGCGGTACCCCGTGACACATGTGTCAACCGCCCCACGACACCCCCTACCACCCTCACCCCCACACTACCCCCACCCTCAACCCACACCACCCTCACCACCACACCACCCTCACCCGCACACCAGCCTCAACCTCGCCATCACCCTCACCCCACACCACCCTCGCCCTCACACCCAACCTCCCCCCACACCACCCCCACCACCTCCACTCTCCTTTGGCCTGAAGTCTAATATGAACCTTGTGTCTTGTAGGACCTGCTGGTGAAGGGGCCGATCTGTCCATTGTCCCCTGGCCCTAGTGCCACAGCTGGAACCCCACCCTGTGAGTCGGGAAATGGCACAGAGAGCAGCTCAGATGGCAGCTCTCGACCTGAGAAGCAGGAGACCCCAGAGCTCGGGTCGGAGGATGACAGTGATTTCCCATCACAGCTGTCTCCAACACCCACCACCATCCCAGAGACACTCACCTCGGTTGGGCATTTTAGTGAAGAGGCTCCTGGGACACTATCCGGTGCTCCCCACACAGCTGCTCCGATACACCAGGCATTGGCCGATGTGGCACAGACACAGAGGGAGGTGGTCCAGTCCCAGAGGGAGATGGCACAGTCACTGGCTGATGTGATACAAACCCAGAAGGTGGTGGCACAGTCAATGGGTGATGTGACGCAGTCCCAGACAGAGATGATCCACTCCCTGTGCTCCATGGCTGCCAGCATGCAGACCTTGGTCGAAACCAGAGGCCGGCAACCTCCAGGACTGGCAGCGCCAGGTGGCGGGTGAACCTCAGGGGTTAGTTCCGCTCGCACCCCCACCCAATGGAGTAGCCCGGGGGCTGTCGGGCAACCCAAGGAGGGGTTAATGGAGCCCGTGCCGGTGACTCCGGCAGGGGAGGTGCCAGAACACCGCAGCACTTCAGACTCCCCCCCCCCCACTCCTGTCCCTGGCGCATCTGGTGGGCAGCGGGTAGAACAGGGCAGCACCACGCCATCTGGGACACCTGAGCAGTAGCCCGGTTCATCCAGGCCCGATCACCCAGAATAAGGCCGCCACTGGGGACCCAGGTCGCAGAGTATGAATCACAGCAGGCCAGCTCCACTCCAGATGTACTGTCTGGGAATCCACCTAGGCGTAGTGTTAGGGCCCATGAGGCCAGAAAGATAAACACCAGTTAGGTTGGCAGGGTCAGGGCACAGTTTAGTGATAGGGACTAGGGCACAAATCTGTATATACGTTGTTTCATTAAACACCTGTTTACACTGTTACAACCTGCTTCGGTGCTCTGTCAGATGGGTGTGAGGGGTGAGCTGATCTGGGCTGGCCAGAGAGGGGGTGTGAAGGGTAGGGGAATCGGCAGATGTTATGGATGGCCTGGGCTCCCCCACTTGGCGTCTGAAAGACTCCGTGATGTACACATTCAGGGCGACCATCACCTTGACAGCCACCGGCAGCGGGTGTCCTCCCCCATACACCCACAGTGCCAGGTGTGCCATGATCTGGCAGATATGTTGCACGGTCTAACTGCTCAGCCAGAGTCTTCGAAGGCATGCCCGGTCTGGCAGGTCCTGAATTGACAAGCGCTGCTGGTACACCCGAGGCCTCATGCAGAGCCTCCTTCCCACCTCCTCCTCCTTGGACAGTTGGGCAGACTGCTCATCCTGGGCAGCTGCCTTCTGTTCCTCTGGGGCAGGCTCTGCTGCTGCAGCTTCTTCCTCCTCGAGCAGCTCAAGCTCGTACAGGGCTGCAACAACCAGCAGGAAGGCCAGCCTTGCTTTTGAATTCCAATGGCCATTGTCTGCAGGGGGTGAAAGGCCAACATGTTAGTATGGAGAGTACCCCTGTGCCCAACCAGGTCCAACAGGCTACATGGTGGCCCCGGTTGGCACTGTGGGCTCTGACCCTGTATGTCCCCATCCCAATCTCCTCAACGCTGGTCCTGTTGGTGCCTGGCACCATGGGAGCCTCTGGCCCTGTCGCCCACCCCTGATTCCAGCGGTCCCATTCGCTGGCGCTGCCCTTGCCAGCGGTATGCTCCGCGGCAGTCCCCCTGCAGGGGCTACAGTGGGTGTTGGCCTAAGTGGGCCATCTGGTGCCCTGCTGGTGGGTGGCAGCCGGGTGGTGGGTGTATAGCAGAGGGTGGGGTGCGGGGGTGGGGGGTGTGTGGCCCCCATACGGTCAGTGTCCTTGTGCAGAACCAGGGGCCAAGGTGGGAGGTTTGTGGGGTGCGCAGCATGATGGCTGCCTTGTAAGCCGTGGCAATGGCAGTCATGTCTGTACACCACCCCGGACACTCTACCCGTTCCGCTGACACTCTCCCCTCCCCCCACCGACCCTGACAGACCCCCCCCCCCCCAGTGTCTGGCGTGGCAGCCTACAGTCGCGCCTCTCTGTGTCCTACCTCCCCTCTCTCTCTCTCATCGGCCACAACACCAGTTTCACAATTTTTAAAAGCACAAGTGAACCGCGCCATCAGGAACTTGGCCCATCAGAAGTGGAGAATCGCCGAGGCCCAGGAGAATACCGGGTCAGGCCCGCTAATAATATGCAAACGGTGTTTACTGCACATGCGTTCCAGAACACATTGACACCGCTTTCAAGCTGACGGAGAATTGCGATTTGGCGTCAAATTGGCACTTGCCGCAATTTTGCCGTCGGAACCTATTCTCCGCCCAATCACGTTTCCCGATTTCGGCATCAGCCAATGGAGAATCCCACCATGAGCTGAGTTGTCAAAGATAGAGCAACAGGGCAAATGAGAAAGAATGGAAACCAAAACCTCCATACCCTGGAAGGTGGCAATGTGTTTGGGAGCACAGTAGGATAGGAGCCATACAAGTCCATGGCTGTGAGAGCTCTCAAAGAAAAGAAATTCACAAAACTATTCAGATCATGATAAAGATGAGAAACCCACGACCATGATATCTGAAGCTGAAGCTAAATGCCGGAGCACAGAGTAACAGCATCCTACTCAGACTATACCAGAAGATCTTTCTTGGAAATTTAAATCAAAATGGTCACTCAAGGAATGACGTTCTGACACCAAGTGATTCATGCTCAAACGAGGGTGAACTGAGATTGGACAACTAGGAACAATCTAAATCAGAGGGACACATAAAGGAATAAGTTTATGTTCTACCTTATTGAAATAGATGGTCCTGCCATCCTGGTATTGAGCAGTTGCAAAGCTGATCTCAGTAAACCAATGAGATGAAGCAGGCCCCACTGTACACCAATGGAAAGGCACCATCTGTTCAGAAACAAGAAAGTGATTGCCAGAGTCACAGAGCTTACAGATTGGGTAAATTCCATTGTTGTGAGGGACAACCTGTGCAGCCAAATAAATAGATTGCAGTCAGATATTGAAATTCTCAAGGCCAATATTGAAAGATACAAAGAACTCTTGACAGAAAAAGAAAGTGAATTTGGAAAGCTCCAGAAACATACAGCACTCCAAGGTGAAAAGTTAGAACTAGAGAATAAAGTCGCTGGGCAGGACTTAATGTGGCAAGCAGAAAAGGAGGACATGAACGAGAAACAGCAAGCTGAGCAGTTAGCAGAGAAGGCATTCAAGAGCGGGATCATGAACCTCACGTTAAAAGGTCAACAGCACATGCTTCAAATAGAAGAACTTGAAAAAGGGCAGTGCTGAGTTCAGATAGTAATTCGTGAGTTTAATATTATATCACAGTCGGGGAAACCAATAACAAACTGCAAGAAATGCTGGAATGTTGAGGAACATGGGAATGTAGGAGCAGACAAGGCCATTCAGCCCATTGAGCCTGCACTGCCGTTCAACACGATTGTGGTTGATCAACCACTTCAATGTCTTTTTCCCACATTATCCCCATATGTTTTCACGTCATTGGCATTTAGAAATTTGTCAGTCTCTACTTTAAATATATTCAATGACTGAGCTTCCACAGCCATTGAGGTAGAGAATACCAAAGATTCACAACCCTCTGAGTAAAAACATTTTTCCTGATCTCAGTCATAAGTGGCTTCCTCCTTATTTTGATATCGTGTCCCCTGGTTCCAGATTCCCCAATCAGTGGAGACACTTTACCTGCGTCTATCCTGTCTGTTCCTTTGTAGGTTTTGATTAGATAATTTCTCATTCTTCGAAACTTTAGAGAACACAGGCCCTGTTTCCCCAATCTCACTTTACGGGACAGTCCCAGCATCTCGGGAACAACCCTGGGGAACCTTCGAAATGCCTAGCTGAATGGGCACAGCAGGAAGCTGAGTAGGTAAATAACTCCACTGCCTTGTGAATACCTCTGGAGAGTTAAAGACTGAGGGAGTAAACCCCGACAAAAAACTGGCTGTGGATTCTAATGATCATCTGATGTGTAGATATGTAATTTTCCAAAAACACTGCAATCAGGATTTGCATTAGCTGGGGAGGTCGAGAGGGGGGCCATTATATTTGGGCAGTCCAGGATCTCCAAAAACCTTTTCCAGACTTGCACCCTTGAGAGGACATTCCAGTTTGTGGCAAACATTAATACAATGCAGTTACTGGTGATAGGTCCAACTCAATTGACGTAGTGAACCAGCACTAATGCTGTCTCTGATAGTGGAAGGGAGCATCATGTCCCGCTAGTCAGTCATGCTCACTTCAAGTAGGATGGCCGCCCCTGGTTAATCAGGTGCTGACCTATCACAGTCCTTCTGCTTCAATAGATGTTTGGAGCTTAGAGTCTCTGTTCAATTAGTGGAAGAAACTCATTGCACCAGGAAAAGAAAAAAGAAAAAGTGCCATCTCCGATTGGCAAGCGGGAGCATCAGGACCATATGCACAGGATTGACAGATGACTTATACCTAGTCGATAATGTGCGCAAGACAACTGTTATCAACATGGAAAATGAAAGGCAAAACATCAACGTAGCATCCCTTCAAGAGACCAGGCTCACTGAGGGAAGGTCACTGAAAGAAAAACATTACATGTTCATCTGGCAGGGGAAGAGCTCAGACAAACGTGTGAACCGGTAAGCTTCACCGTAAGCAATTCACTGCTCTTGATGATAGAATAACACAAATGGTTCAGAACGCTCTCGCTCCATCCGTTTCTCAACTCAAACAGGTCTGGTTAAGCTCATGAGTATCTATGCTACAACACTGCTCTAATATGAGGTGAAGAAACAGTTTCTATGAAGTGCTTGACACAGCTATCAGCAGAATCCTCCAAGTCAGAACATTGTTACCTACAGGGAGATTTCAATGCAAGAGTGGGCATGGACAATGAGGCATGGACCAGGGAAAGATAAATGAGAAAAGACAGAAATGACTTGAATTTTGTTGCTACCGTGAGCTTTGTGTAACTAATACCTTCTTTCAGAATAAACCATGTCGCAAGGTGCTTTGTAGCTGGATACTTCCAAGATCAGGGCATTGGCACTAGCTGGATCGGTCATGCTCTGAACAATATTCTCACACAGCTAGCACTGACTGTAATACAGATCACTTTATTTAGTACAGAAGGCTAAGTGATGTGTAGTAATTTATACTCCAGCCGACCACCAGCCAATAATCAGCGATAGACTATTTATTTACAGACAAGAACTATGCACGGAGTGTTGCAATATAGGCCGTACTTTCTCCACTTCCAAATCCAAGAACTGAGGACAAAAGCCTCCTCTCTCTTTTAGGCCATGTTGCTCCCATCCTACTGGGTGAATAGGTCATATGGTCCAACATGAGCTTCAATATGTCTCCCCTTTCCGATCCCGTATTACATAGAGATGCAATTATCACCAACGCAGTCTACTGGAGAACTCCCTTTCTCATTGGAAGTGATGCAGTACCACTGGTAGGTGTCTCTCCATTGGAGTAGTCTCAATTGGCCAGTCTCCCCGTCTGTTCCTTCTGGTACAAGAACATCCTCCGCTGATGTCTCTTCAGCTGCAATGGTAACAGGCTTTGGGTTTGTCGAGGCCTCTTCAGTTCTCTCACTACTTTGATCAGTACTACCGGCTGTCATGCTTGAGGCCGATGATACTATCGGCTCTTGTGGTCTCTTGTAGACTCAAATGGTCAAATGGTCTAAATCAGTGTTTTTCAAACTTTTTTTCCCGGGATCCACTTTTGGCAACCGGTCGACATTTGGGACCCATACCTGCCAACCTTCGCAACCCATGCTGGCCAACGTTCGGGGCACATGCCAAGTTTGTTTACCTTTTAATGCATGCTCTAAGGGAAGCCTGCTTTGTCCTCACAATTTCATTTGAATCCAGATCAAAGGAGCAGAGGGCAATGTGCATATCAGGTGCAGACCTCAGCCAGTTCCTTTGTGCAGTCTTCATTTTAATGAAAATGGAAAATCCAATCTTACATATGCAGGTCATCTTTAAAGGCAATATCAACAAAATCCATGGGTGGAATTCTCCACTCACGGGAAAAATCGGGAAGGCCGTCCTGAACTCGGTCGAGTTTCACGACGGCCTCGGAGGTCGCTCCTCTCACCGTATTCACCCCCACTCGGGGGGCCAGGAGCGGCCCTCCGTAACTCTCGGCGCGCCGAGAATGATGCGGCCGGCGCGCCTATGTGACGTCAGCCGCGCATGCGCAGGCTGGCCGGCTCCAACCCGCGCATGCGCGGCAGACGTCACGACGGCTGACGGCTCAAACCCGCGCATGCGCAGTTGCCGTCTTCCCCTCATCTGCCTCGCAAGATATGGTGGCTTGATCTTGCGGGGCAGCGGAGGGGAAAGAGTGCGTCCCTTTGAGTGCCTCCCGAGCACGGCCGTGGTGCTCACTCCCCTCTCCGACCCCCACAAGCTTCAAATCAGCTTTTGGCGCCATGTTCACAACGGCAGCGACGAGGTGTGGTTGCCGCCGTCGTGAACCTGTCATGAACGGCAGGCCGCTCGGCCCATCCAGGTCGGAGAATCGCCGGTCGCCATGAAAAACGGCGAGCGGCGATTCTTCCGGGCGGGGGGTGGGAGAATCGCGAACGGGCGCCAGGGGTGTGTGAAATGAGTCGCCCTGCGCTCCCGCGATTCTCCCGCCCGGCATGGGGAGCGGAGAATCGCGCCCCATGTTTTACTCAGCACTGGATACTCTATCGAGATGCTACTCCAGAATGCTGACAGCCTACGGGCTTTTGTCATGCTTTTAACATGGCATTTCAGGTAAACTGTGGCAGTGTAGTCTTTTAATTTGAAGTCACCTCTAAGTTAATAACTGACTTCAAGGTCTCAAACTGAAAAGGAATTTTTCACACACCACTTTGTTTTCAAATTCTGAAACTTCTCTACTTTGCCACTACTTTCCTGCATACAACATGAGCTTCGTCTCCTTATTTGAATTGTCACTATTAACAAAGCCATACCTCAATAAATCCATCTTTACACTTCTTGTTCCGAGTTATGTTTCTTTCTTCTGAACCGTTCTCCTCAAACCCGAACATTATAACACTTTTCTGTCCTGCCCTGGACTCTCCTGGCAGCTCTCTCCAGCAGATTTTGTTATGAGATCCTGTCCATATGTGTTCCTGTTAGGGTGAAGGGCAAGGCTGACAGGAGTAGGGAACCCTGGATTACAAAACATATTGAAGTTTTGACCAGGAAATAGAAGGAGGTGTGGCTCAGGTACAAGCAGCTGAATCAAGGAATTCCCTGGAGGTGTTTAGGGGATAGAGGAGTATAATCAAGAACAAAATTAGGAGGGCAAAAAGGGGGCATGAGGTAGAATTTACAGAATTTACAGTGCAGAAGGAGGCCATTCGGCCCATCGAGTCTGCACCGGCTCTTGGAAAGAGCATCCTACCCGAGGTCAATGCCTCCACCCTATCCCCATAACCCAGTAACCCCACCCAACACTAAGGGCAATTTATCATGGCCAATCCACCTAACCTGCACATCTTTGGACTGTGGGAGGAAACCGGAGCACCCAGAGGAAACCCACGCAGACACGGGGAGGATGTGCAGACTTCGCACAGACAGTGACCCAAGCCGGAATCGAACCTGGCTCCCTGGAGCTGTGAAGCAATTGTGCTATCCACAATGCTACCATGCTGCCCAAAGGTAGCTTTGGCTGAGAAGATTAAGGTGAATCTAAATGGATTATTCAAGTGTATTAATGGGAAAAGTGTAACTAGAGAGAGAATAGGAACCCTCAAGGACCAAAGTGGACACATTTGTGTGTATTCCCGACCACTGACATCTGGCTCAGAGGCCTTTAATTACAGGGATTATCCCTGCTTCACTTGCTAAACAAAGGGAAAATATTAGCTATTCTTCAGTCCTCTGAAACCTCGCCTGTGGTCAAAGATGATGCAAAGATATCTGTTAAGGCCCCAGCTATTTCCTCTCTTGCCTCCCACAGTAACCTGGGATATACCCCATGCAGCTCAGGGGACTTGTCTACCTCAATGCATCTATTAAGATATCCAATACATCTTCCTCCATTATGCTGAGATGTCTACAGTAATCACACGCCCATCCCTAACGTTATAACTGTCATGTCCCTCTCCTTGGTGAATAGCAATGCAAATACTCATTAAGGATCTCACCCACTTCATCTGGCTCCCTTCTTTTTCCTTGAGTGGTCCTATTCTTTCCCTACCTACACTCATGCTCCTTATACATGTGTAAGGATTTTCCTTGACCCTGCTTGCCAATTACATTTCATGCCCCCTTTTAGCCCTCCTAACTCCCCGTTTGTGTTTGCTCCTACTTATCCTATATTCTTCAAAAGCTTTGCTTTTAGTTTCCTAGACCTTATGTATGCTTCCTTTTTCTTTTTGACTCGTCTCACAATTTCCCCTGTCACCCTTGATTCCCTAATCCTGCCATTTCTGTCCTTGACTTTCTCAGGAATATGCCTGTCCTGCACTCCAATCAACTGGCCTTTAAAAAACTCACACAGACCAACAAGGGAGCCAAGTTTGGAATGTGTTGACCGTAATAGTTTATCGTTCAGAAAAAATATTTTTTCTGTTGTATTCCTGGGAGCTGGCGGTTCCTTTATGACATTTGCTTTGAGTCCCTTTCGCATCCACGCTGTACCCCAAATAGGTTACTTTGCTCAGTGTGAAACGTACATTCCTCTTGTCTCAAATGCACTCCAGCATTCCTGCACATTTTCAGCACTTCTTCCAAACTAGCTAAATGCTCTTCTTCAGTAGAGCCGGTAATTAATACATTGTCTAAATACACAAGTCTGGGTGATCCTTGTAACAGATTTTCCATGCTGCACTGGAAAATTGCGAAAGCTGAAGATTCCCGCAATGTAACCGGGTATACTCATACAAGCCTTTGTGTGTATTGATGGTCACATACCCCAGGGTGACTGATCTAATTCAAGCTGCTGGTAAGCATGGCTCACGTCGAGTTTTGTATATGTTAAGCCACCAGCATAGTGGCTTAACATACAGGTCCATGATCTTTGGTATGCAATATCTGTCTAATTTGGCATCCTTCCTGCATCTACCCTGGCTAGTCCTGTTACAATTTTATAGGTTTCTATGAGATCCCCCCCTCATTCTTCTGAACTTCAGTGAATACAAACCTAAATGATTCAATCTCGTCTCAGATTTCAGTCTCCCCTTCGCAGGCACAAGTCCAGTAAACCTTCGCTGCACTCCCTTCACAGCAAGAACATTCTTCCTCAGATAAGGAGACCAAAGCTGTACACAGTATTCTAGGTGTGGCCTCACCGAGGCCCTGTATAACTACGGAAAGACATCCCTCCCTGCTCCTTTCAACACGAGAGGGTTCAAGGCGGTGAACACGAATGTTGGCATACACAATGATCGGGTCAAGGGTAACAGAGGGAGGCTGGATAGATGCAGGAGAAATGGCAATTAGAAAGGGGTGACTATGTAGGAGGACAGGAGGAACCTAATGGTAGATGGGGGAGATTGGAAATTGGTCATACCTACAAATGTGATGAGAACAATGTTTTCATTTAGTGTTGCAATCCGTATAACAAGCTTGAAACAATCGATATAGGAGTTTCAATGTTGGGAGGAGTTCAGTACAACAATTTTGGGCCGATTGAGAGGACCTTATTAATTTCTTCAAACCATGCGTAGCATGGCTCAGCTGAGTGCTGGGCTCAAGGGTCTGATGAACAAGGGACAAGCTTTGCCCCTTTACGAAGCCCTGGGGACCTTTGTGGAATCTCACCATTTGTGATACACAAATGCTTAAGAGTGGTGCTGGATGCCCTTTTTCAATGAAGCTCATCATTATATACAATTCCGCATGGAGGATACAAGCCAGGTTGCCAGGGCTGTGGGATTTGCTGCAATCTCAGTTTTATTGCAAGCACGGATGCCCTTGACTGCACATTGGTGGCCATGATAGTTCCCTGTGAGACTAATAAATAGAAAAGTATTTTATACTCTGAATATCCAGCTAATTTGTAGTCAGAGAATACAGATCCCCCATGTGTGTGCTAGATACCCAGGATGCTCTCACAACTCTTACATCGTGAGTCACTGGCAGCTTATAGGATTGACTCCTTGGTGACAAAATGCATGGCAATAATACCCGTTCATCAGCCACAGAGTGTATCTGAAGAAAGACACAATGCAGCACTCTCTGCCACGGGTCCATAACGGAGCAAATGTTTGACCTCCTGAAGATGCATTTTCGATGTTTGAAATGTTTGACCAGGCAGGCATTTCCAATACTCACCACAGAGAGAGTCTCACTTCATTGTTCTTTGATGGGCTCTACACAACCTAGCACTCTAAAGGGGTGGATGTTGTCTGAGGGAGACATTGAAGAGTTAGATGTCTCCTCGGATGAGGAGGGTGTTGAAGGGGATGACTCTAAAGAGGTCAAGGATTGAGACAAGACACAGAAGATGCCATTGCAGGGACATGATGTGGCAGGCATATCTGTGACAACCTCATAGCCACAAGATTCCAGGAGGAATAAGGTGAAGGCATATTTTCAAAATCAAAGCTTCCTCCAGCCTTTGATGTAGGGGACACACCAACATCTTCACTCTCAGTGTGAACATTTCAGGAAAGGCAGAAATCTCGCCGTGATCACGGAAGTAGCATTAGTCACCTTCTGCCCGAATGATGCATCGGCCTCAGAAGACATTGTAACCGTGGCAATTTGCGGCCATTGGGGAATGTGCTTGGCACTCCCATGGTGAATGATCTTAAGCAACTCCACATAATATGGTCCTTGGTGTCACCAAGTCAGTGGGCACGGCAGCTTTCAGGTGACTGAATAACTCATGTCAATATGACATCAGCTGAGCAAAGCATTCTGAAAACACACATTCTTCAATAGCTTGAGGTTGGATGTCTCAAGACAGAGCAGCATCTAGAGAGTTCTATTTCTCCCATTGATTACTGTTATGAATGCAAATACAGAGCTATCATCTTGCTCCACCCCAATCTCTCTTCACACATCGGGATACCATAACCTTTAACTCTACATCATGTGCCCAGAGCTGTGAGATTTGTTTGCATTTCTTCACAGAGAGTGCCTCACCAGGACCATTATTTGATTATCTACAAAGTGTCAGGACACAGCAATTGTCAGAAGCCTCACAAGTTTCTTGCCCTGCATAACCTTTGAATTAGGGAGGAACCTGATCCAGTCCGTATCGACCCATCAACCAGTGACAACAGCTTTCCATCATAGAACTTTGCTGAGGACCTAGATTTGCAAATGCATCACTTTCAGAGCATGACAGTCCTCGATGTGGTCCAACTCACACAGGCATACCCTCAGTCAATGAATGCACTGCCATGTGATGAATTCCTATCAGGCTGTGGGCTGTGTGTTTACACAAGGATCACATAACACATCGCTCGGCAGCTATCCAGTCGCAATTTAAGATCCTCACAGACAAGGAGCTGGTTTCAACATGTTGCGAACACACCACTGACATCATACACTCATACAAACATTTATAACTTCCTCACTTCATTAGTTCAGCGTCATGTATGGGGAGAGTGGAAACAAAGAATGGAATGATGTTCAGCCTTAAACATGAAGACAAAATCCTCCTGCAGAGGTGCTGGAAGCCTATGGGATTCAACATTTGATATTACTTTTTCCAATAGCTCACTCTCATAAAGTAAACAGCATTGCAAACTACAGATTGGAGAAACAGTGATAACATTAGTCATGACGAATACTTGTGCCTTCCACAAACAACAGACATCAGTGCCATAACAGCAGGATAAACACTAATCTAGATGAGCATTTCTCCAGAATCCAAAGAATGTCTGCCTGAGATTTAAGGCTGACAGGTGTATTGGCCAGCCATCAATGTCACATTTGATGTGCCTTTGCTGATGTGGCAGATGTGGAAATAATGCCTTCTCACTCTGGTAAGATTGTGAGAAGTATTGCAACTGAAGATCGAGGTGGGAGTTTATTGGGGCGGGCTGGGTGCATTGATGACCCTTGAATGAACGTGGGACATTTAAGCAAATTGAAGATCAATTGAATCCATGAGACATAGAGAAAGATTAATGCAGCATACATTTCCAGAAGTGAAAAGTCAAAACAATGAGTGAACACCTGTGCCACCTGTGTACAGTCAAAGCATCTTATTTTTTCTTACCCGACGACTACCTCGAGGTGTATCTCCGACATCCACAGCACAGGTGGAAGCCGTTTGCTGACTACTATGCTCTGTTGTCTGAGATGACTTGGCGAGTGTCTTCTGGTGGCTTGAGGCCCCCAAGGGTCTCCTGCTCAGGTGCCTGACTAATCCAGAGGCCCAGGCTAATGCTCTGGGGACATGGGTATGAAATTAAATTCAGCTGATAAATCTTGAATTAAAAAAAGCTAGTCTCTGTAATGGTGCCATGAAACCACTGTTGATTATCGTAAAAACCCATCTGGTTCACTAATGACCTTCAGGGAAGGAAATCTGTTGATCTTACTTGGTCTTGCCTACATATGACTAGAGACACACAGTCATGCTGGGCCATGCGGTTACATATGGTGGTTGTTTACAATTCTGCTGCTAAAGGTGTTAGATCTGTTCTGAATCTATCCCATTTAGCATTGTGGTAGTGCCACAAACTCGATGGAGTGTATCCTCAATGTGAAGACTGGCCTTCACTCCACAAGCACTGTGTGATTGTCACTGCTACCAACATTGTCATGGACATATACATAGAAGATAGGAGCAGAAGATAGGCCCTTCGAGTCTGCTCCACCATTTATCACGATCATGACTGATCATCCAACTCAATAGCCTAATCCTGCTTTCTCCCCATAGCCTTTGATCCCATTCTCCTCAAGTGCTATATCTAGCTGCCTCTTGAATATATTCAATGTTTTAGCATCAACTGCTTCCTGTGGTAATGAATTCCACAGGCTCACCACTCTGCGTGAAGAAATGTCTCCTCAGCTCTGTCTGAAATGGTTTACCCTGAATCCTCAGATTGTGACCCCTAGTTCTGGACAGAACCATAATTGGTAACATCTTCGCTGCATCTACCCTGTCCAGTCCTGTTAGAATTTGATAAGTCTCTATGAGATTCCCCCTCATTCTTCTGATTTCCAGCGAGAAAAATCCTTACCTAGTCAATCTCTCCTCATATGACAGTCCCGCCATCCCTGGAATCAGTCTGGTAAACCTTTGCTACAGTCCCTCGAGAGCAAGAACATCCTTCCTCAGAAAAGGAGACCAAAACTGCACACAATAATCTAGGTGCGGCCTCAGCAAGGCCCTGTATAATTGCAGCAACACATCCCTGCTCCTGTACTCGAAACCTCTTGCAATGAAGGCCAACATACCATTAGCCTTCTTTACCGCCCGCTGCACTTGAAATGAAATGAAATGAAATGAAATGAAAATCGCTTATTGTCACGAGTAGGCTTCAATGAAGTTACTGCGAAAAGCCCCTAGTCGCCACATTCCGGCGCCTGTCCAGGGAGGCTGGTACGGGAATTGAACCGTGCTGCTGGCCTGCTTGGTCTGCTTTAAAAGTCAGCGATTTAGCCGAGTGAGCTAAACCAGCCCCAGATTAAGTAAGATTAAGTAAGCACTTACCTTCAGTGACTGATGCACAAGGACACCCAGGTCCCGCTGCACAATCTCCTCTCCCAATTTACAACTATTCAGGTAGTAATTTGCCTTCCTGTTTTTGCTTACAAAGTGAATAACCTCACACTTATCCAAATAATACTGCATCTGCCATTGATTTGCCCACTCGTCCAACCTGCCCAGATCTTGCTGTAGGATCCCTGCGTCCTCGTCACAGTTCACCCTCCCACCCAACTTGGTATCATCCGGAAATTTGAGATGTTACATTTTGTTCCCTCATCCAAATCGTTAATATATATTGTGAATAGCAGGGGTCCCAGCGCCGAACCCTGTGGCACCCCACTAGTTATTGCCTGCCAATTTGAAAAGGACCCATTATCCCTACTCTTTGTTTCCCCTCTGCCAACCAGTTTTCTATCCATCTCAATACACTTCCCCCAATCCAATGCTCTTTAATTTTGCACAATAATCTCTTATGCGGGACTTTGTTAGCGCCTTCTGAAAGTCCAAATATACCACATCGACTGGCTCCCCCTTGTCAACTGTACTGGTTACATCTTCAAAGAATTCCAACAGATTTGTCAAGCATGATTTCACCTTCATAAATCCATGCTGACTCTGACTGATCCTGCCAATGCTTTCTAAATGTTCCGCTATAAAGTCCGCTATAATGGATTCAAGCATTTTCCCCACTACCGATGTTAAGTTTACTGGTCTATAATTCTCTGCTTTCTCTCTACCTCCCTTTTTGAATATTGGAATGACATGAGCTACCCTCCAATCTGCAGGACTGTTCCAGAGTCCATAGAATCCCGGTAGATGACCACCAATGCATCCACTATTTCCAGAGCCACCTCCTTAAGCACTCTGGGATGCAGATTCTCAGGCCCTGGGGATGTATCCCCCTTCAATCCCATCAATTTTCCCAGCACCACGTCTCGACTAATGGTGATCTCCTTCGGTTCTTTCCTCTCACTAAACGTCCGCGACAGGTAGATTGTTGAAGATGATGTTAAGTAGGTTTTTCCATCTTATTGCAGATCCAGTCTTGTAGCGATATTTTTTAGGTTTCAGTCAGCTCAGTCTCTGGTGGTGTTACCAAGTCACTTTTGGTGATGGACCCGAAGTGTATCTTGTGCCCTTGCCACACTCAGTGCTTTTGCTCCAAATAATGTTCAACATGGAGGAGTACTGATCCATTTGCTGGGGTGGGTTGGGGGGGGGGGGGGGATGTTTAACCTGATGCTATGCGACTTCAAGGGATCCAGAGACAATGTTGAGGACTAACAGGGAAACTCCCTCTCGACTGTATACCACAGTGCCGCCGCCCTGTGCCACCACCCCTCAGGATGGTGGTGTCTAGACATTGTAATGAACCAGATGGGTTTTAATGGCAATAGACAATGGTTTTATGGACACTATTACTGAGATTAGATTTTTTAGTTCCAGATTTATCAACATATTTTAAATTCACACCCATATCCCCAGAGCATTAACCTGGGTTCTGGATTCAGCAACATTACCATTAAGCCACTGTCTTTAAGCCAATGCAGCACAGACTGCCATTCCAGAGTGGATGTTTTGAGCTACAGTAGATGGTGTTTAACACCAAGCTAAGTTGACCATCACAGAGAAAAACATCGTTTAATGAGGTAGAAGACTGTGACAGCATTATATCTTTTTTAAAGGAAGAGAAGAGTGTTATTGCTATATTGTTATATCATTCATAAACAACTAGGAACTAACGGTTATGCAAATATACATCCAGGATTCCACACTTACTGTGGCACTGTAGTCAGGTCCTGAGCAACAATGCATCAGTCCGCTAACTATATGGAGTACTGTTAGAGATACATTCAATAAAACTTCAGCATTTTGAGTCGTAAAGTGATTATTTCAAACGTGGGGCCAGGAAGTCAATGCAGGCTGCCCTGGGTTAGTAGGAGCCTCACTACTACATCCAGGTCAAGGATCTTTGTATTTACCCATGGTCCAAGTGCAATTGTGATGAACTATTGGGTGGAGACTCCACTAAGGAAGAGTAAATGTCAAAATCATTCTTGTGAGGCTGAAGGGGTAGAAGTGGTTGGCTATACTTCTTAGGAAAGGCGTGGGTAACTCCGGCCCAAGACCTCTCCTCTCACTGCCCCATTGTCTGATATTCCTTTCTGCTATTCATCTCCTTGGCTGTGGTCTGCCCAATGTTCTACCAACCTGGAGTCAATCAGCTGCAGTGAGAGACCATTGGGGCCCTGCAGGTAAAGCTGCCAGGCTTTCTAAATGGTGTGGGCCTCCCCTCACTGTAGGAAAATATTGGCAGCAGCGTGATGAGGCCTCAATAGGTCCAGCCAGCAGGCCACCTGATACCTAACTGGCATCCGCCATCTGGAATTGGCAGATTGTGTTATGAGGAAAGATTGAACAGGCAAGGTTTGCAGCCACTGGAGTTTAGAAGAGTAAGAGGCACTTGATTTATATCAATGACTTAGATAAGGGAAGTGAAGGCATGGTAGCTAACTTTGCAGATTACACAAATAGGGCCATATGTTGTGAAGTAGACATGAGGTTGCAGATGGGTATAGATGAGCTGAGTGAGTGGGCAAAAATCTGGCAGATGGAGTATAATGTGGGAAAATGTGAAGTTGTTCACTTTGGTAGGAAGAATAAAAAAGCAGAGTATTCCTTAAATGAAGAACTACAGAAATCCAAAGTGTAAAGAGATCTAGGTGTTCTAGTGTATGAATCACAAAAGGTTAGTATACAGTTACAGCAAGGAATTAACAAGGCTAATGGAATGCTGTCCTCCAATTGCACCGCTCGCCAACAAACCCTCATGCGCTTCCTGGCTCTGTGACTGCATCACTGCAATCAATGGGACCATCCAATCCAGAAGCCCAAAACCCACCTGTACGGCAGCTAGTCTCTGGACCGGCTCGCCCTCCAATGTCCGCCCCCTCAGGTGTTCCTACCTGCACCTACTGTCCTGGAGCATGTGCGTGGTGTGCATCAGATAGTGTCCCAGGAGCCTCTTCACTAAAGTACCCAACCGAGGTGAGTGTCTCTGGGATGGTAGTGTTGGAGACACCTGTGACGAGAAATCCGTGTCATCCTTGAACTCGAACTTCAGGGTGTCCTGGGTCTCAGGTCTGTGGCTCACGTCCGTTCGGTGTCCTTGTCACTGGGGCAGGGGCGGTGGACACCAGAAAGGGCCCCACCATCACTCGCAGGTACTGCAAGACAAAAGACACATGATTAGACTGAGTGGGGGGTGGGGGGGATGGGGGTTGTGAGAATTTGTGGAGGGAGGGAGTGTGTTTGGGAAGAGGGAGGGTGTGGGGGTGGTGGTGGAGCAGGATTGTGGGGGTGGTGTGGGATGAGGTTGGTGTGGGGGTGGTGTTAGAGGGGGTTGACACACATGTCATGGGGAACCGCAACTCAGCGGGGTCTCACTTCCATACCCATCAATGGGAAGCTCGAGCAGGATGGACCACACGGCGTGCTGAGCCTGCTCTGCCATTCAATATGATTATAGCTGATCATATGCTTCAACTCCACTTTACTGTCCACTTCCCATATTCCTTGATTTACTGAGCGGCCGGAAATCTCTCTCCCAGCCTTAAATGTCTTCAACAACGGAGCATCCACACTCCTCAGGTCGAGAGAATTCCAAAGATTCACAACCCCTCGAGTGAAACAATTTTTCCTCAGCTCAGTTCGTTATCCTGAGACTGCGCCCTGTGTTTTATATTCTTCGACCAGCAGAAACAATCTCTCAGCACCTACCCTGTCAAGCCCCTTCAAAATCTCATAGGTTTTGACGAGATTGCCTCTCATTCTCCTAAACTCCAAAGTATAATAGGCCCAAATTACTGTGCCTCTCATTTTAGGAAAACCCCTTATTCCAGGGATCAAGTTAGTGAATTGCAGATGCTTCATGTATTCAGATGACGAAACTTTAAATCCAGGCAGTTCACCACCACCTTCTGAAGGGCAATTAGGGATGGGTAATAAATGCTGGCCGAGCCAGTGGTGCCTACATGCTATAAATTAATTCAAAAAGTATATAATTGTTTTCCTTCAACTCACTGCAATGACCATATTCGTTGATGCGCAATTTTTGTTAAACTCTCCGTACCTCGCCTTACCCACTTCACAACACTGTTCTGTTGCCTTGGCCTTTCTCTTTGGATTTCTAAATCTTCCTTTACCTGAACCCTCCATGTCCACTGCCTTTAGTCAGTTTAAAGCCTTGCCCACAGCCCTAGTTACATAATTGGCCAGGACACTGGCCCCAGCCTGGTTTAAGTGAAACCCTTCCAAATGGAATAACTCACTCTTCCCCGAGTACTAGCGCCTGTGGCCATTCATCAAAGCCCCTTCTTTCCATGCCACTTGAGCCATGCATTTAATTCTCGAATCTGTTTAGAACATACAGTGCAGAAGGAAGCAATTCGCCCCATTGAGTCTGCACCGACCCACTTAAGCCCTCACTTCCTCCCTATCCCCGTAACCCAATAACTCCGAACCTTTTTGGTCACAAGGGCAATTTATCATGGCCAATCCACCTAACCTGCACGTCTGTGGACTGTGGGAGGAAACCGGAGCACCCAGAGGAAACCCACACAGACACGGGGCAGCATGGTAGCATAGTGGTTAGCACAATTGCTTCACCGCTCCAGGGTCCCGGGTTCGATTACCGGCTTGGGTCACTGTCTGTGCGGAGTCTGCACGTTCTCCCCGTGTCTGCGTGGGTTTCCTCCGGTTTCCTCCCACAGTCCAAAGACGTGCAGGTTAGGTGGATTGGCCATGATAAATTGCCTTTAGTGTCCAAAATTGCCCTTAGTGTTGGGTGGGGTTACTGGGTTATGGGGATAGGGTGGAGGTGTGGGCTTGGATAGGGTACTCTTTGCAAGAGCCAGAGCAGACTCGATGGGCTGAATGGCCTCCTTCTGCACTGTAAATTCTATGAAACATGCAGACTCCACACAGATAGTGCGGGGAATCAAACTTGGGACCCTGGCGCTGTGAAGCCACAGTGCTATCCACTTGTGCTACCGTGCTGCCCATATTAGGCTGACCCTATGGCAATTAGTGCTTGGCTCAGGTAACATCCAGAAATTACCTTTGATGTTCGGCATTATAATTTGGTCCTTAACTCCACAACTTCTCTTCGCAGAACATTATGCCTGGTTCTGCCATGGACTATGACAATTGGATCCTTCCCGTCCCACTCCAACTTCCTCTTCCAACAGGGACTGGTTTAGCTCAGTGGGCTCGACAGCTGGTTTGTGATGCAGAACAAGGCCAGAAGTGGGTTCAATTTCCGCACTAGTTGAGAATTCTGAATTCTCCCTCTGTGTACCCAAACAGGCGCTGGAATGTGGCGACTAGGGGCTTTTCACAGCAACTTCATTGCAGTGTTAATGTAAGCCTACTTGTGACAATAAAAAAAAGATTATTCAGCCCAGAGGAGATGTCCTTAACCATGGCAACAAGCAGGCAACACAACCTTTGGAGATCCCAGTCGCGGTTGCAAATAAAAGTATCTTTCCCCCATGACTGCACTGTCTCCTATCACTGTCAAATTCCTCCTTGCTGCACCCATTAGTCTGGTATCCTTCACCATGATCAAATTTCTCATTCACCTTGCAGTCTGTATCTTCATCCACACAAGTAACAAGCACCTCTGACCTGTTGGACAGAGTCAAGAAGGTGAGGTTCCTCCAACACTACTTGCTGATTCCCCATACCAGCCTAACTTGCAGTCACACCCTTCAGTCCCTGACCATTGACCAACTCTAAAATTCTGCCTCGCTTAAGGAGTGTGACCGCTTCCTGGACTAAAGCTTCCAGGTAACTTTCCCCCTCCATGATGTGTCGCAGTGTCTGCAGCTCGTCCTTCAGCTCAATGACCTGAGCGAAAGTTCCTCGAGTCACAGACACGTACTGAAAATGTGTTTGCCTTGGATCACACTGGTGTCCATGAGCTTCCATATTTTTCACCTGCTGCACTTCCCCTGCCCTGCCATCTTTATAAAGTTTAATTAATTATTTTACTGATTAAATTTTAATTAAATGTCTCTAACCTTGCCTCTGCTTATATTCTTATTAATTCATTAAATATTGCTCTTACCCCGATCAAAATTCCTTTGTTAAGATAAATAGGAAATAGTCTCATGCCTGCTTTCCTGTGATGACACAGCTCAATTTCTGTTTCCTAATGCAGCTCTGACTGGCTCCTGTGGCTCTCTCTGTTTCAACTCCCGTTTTGCGTCTTGCACTTTCTCCCTCACTGCTTCACCTCCGGGCTCAGGCCTCGTACTGTCCTTCATTGCTTCACCTCCCAGGTTGGAGTCTGATGCTTTTTCTCGCTACTTCATCTCCTGACTTTCCCTGGGTTGAATCCCCGAGTAACTTCCCTGCCCTACCAAACCTCACTCTGCTTCATTCAAGTGTTAGTTCAGAGCTGTCTTTATTTAGAGAGTTGATTTTAAACCATTGCCAACCATCGTGGAATATGAACTCACATCAGTAGATAAGTTGCCCAAGCCTCTGCATTGTAAGCCCAACAGCATTACCACTATGCTATCATGTCCTTTTCTCAATTATGCCCTAAATAGTGCTGGATCAGAAGAACACACTAATTTGACAATCATATTGATAACTGAATCAATAATGTGTGTATCCTATTGCGATATTTTATTTTTCTACTTGTATTTAGCTTGTGAAGAGATATTCTAAGTTGTTATTCTAAAATCAGTTCAATATGGAGAGCACCGCATTCTTCAATGAGAGTTAAATATATATTTTTAAAAATATATTACAAAAGTCATAACATATTTAAACAGGTGAACTGCTATGGAAATGCAAATCAAGTGTAAGATAATAAATATTATAGCTCGCTTATCTGATAATATCCAGCCGGAGAAAGATTGGCCATTTCCAATGAAAATGACCAAACTATGATTAATTGCAAGCTCAAGGTTTCTGTGGCTTCAAGAGTAAATCAACTGCTAAGAACTGCTAACTTGGTAAAACATAAACTAATTTTAGGACACGGATATTAAAATATAATCCATCTTCTTCCTCCACTGGGAAAGCTAATTAGAATTTGTGACTGGCATAAGAGGAGAACATTGGGATTACATTCAGCACGAGAAACTTAAGCCCACAAGAAACTGACCAAATTTTGTCCCTGACTAATAATCCATTGAGAAATAACAAAAAAAGAAATGTGGCTTGCTATACAGCGTGTGCATTCTGGGCTGATGTATCCGAGCTTCAAGATCACAAACTTGCAATTAGGTATAGGGGTCTGAAGCATTTAGCTTATACGTAAGAACACACAAGTGTAAGTAAAACCATGAACCGCAATCAGCATTATTGAGAGAAATGGCAGGATTGGTTAAGCTTGTGACATGCGAGTAACCAAAGAGCACAACCTATCCAAACTATCCTTTGGGGCATTAATAGATGGAAACATTCATGGCCCGAGTATCGATCTGAAAAGAAAAATAATCCCTTGACATAAAATTCTATTATAATGTAATCGCTATTTGGAAAGAATATGAAAACCTGAAATACCATTTCTTATTGTGTAGGGTAAACGGACTGAAAGCCTGGATGTATTGAGAGCGCGACATCTTCACAGCTCTGAACTATGGTGTCAATCAACTCTTTATAGAAGGGAGATTAGGCGATCTGAAAATTTTCAAATTTTAGATAAAGCATGTAATAGAAAATAATCTTATGTTGCGTGTGGGGGTGCACATACACAAAATCTTGGCAGAATATTATCAGTTACTAAATGTACGCAAGGAACAGAGGTTTCAGGGTTTTTCAGGCAGCTGCCCTTGTTTAATTCAGGTGGAAATAAGCTGAGGAAGGACACATGTCTGAAACGTCTTGAAAGCTTTGTATATTAACACATGTTTCTTCTGATAATGTTTCCTTATATCAAAGAAAACATTTTTCCTCAGACTTTAGTAAAGGGTTTAGCATTATCCAAGATGACACCTCTTGTCATTCACCATGTAGACCCTCAAAGAACAGGGATAAATTGTGAAACCTCCAACTTCACTCAATTGTTAAAATTGCTGGAGGTGGACGGAAAGTCTATTTTCACTGTTAAATCATTTTCTTCCCTGTGCCTTTATCCTTCGCAGACACTCTCCAAATGGTAATGCTGCAGCCTGCAGAGTGGATGAATGAATCAAAGGTTCTTCCAAGTTGTGTGCTACCTCTTTGGGGAATTGACTTCTCCTGCAAAATAAGAGGACAGCTAACTGAGCAGTTCTTCTTCTGTGGTCGGATTCTTCACCTAGGTTTTATTACAAATGAAGGCAATCATATGTACTGCCCAGCCAGTGAGTGAATGACCATAGGTGAATGAGGTAAGGAGAATATCAAAGATGCATAGTGAATTAGATTTTGTCTTAACTGTAATGAGTTAAAGAACTGGGTACTGAAAGCTATCTAAATTAGAACAATGTCTGAACAAAAGTTTATTTTTCTCAAATTAGACCATAACATGAATTTATAATAAATCAAAGTAAATTTTATTCGTGACGAAATTACTACTTGTTTTAAATTATATTTATACATTAATTCCATCCAGTCTTTTTTACTTTTCTGTTAATTTAAAAAAATATAGTAAAGCTATTCAAAACAAAGGCCCTCTCATACGAATGGAAGGATATTGGTTAATATCTGGTACATGTTACAGAATAAATAATAGATATTGAGCAATAACCTTGAGGGTGTTAGCCTATAGTTGATCCCGATGAATGAGAATGAGAAATTATATCAATATTTCATTTTCTACCAATCCTATTTAAAACTGCAATGAAAACAGCTGCTTCAGAGAAGAGAAGCTGATACTTGAACTTCACGACTGGCTTTTTAAAATCGCAGTCGACATTTTAATTAGATTTTTGTTTCTGTTTTTCTCAATCATTTTTTTCTCCCTTTGCCTCTTTAGGTCCCTTCATACTGCACGCCGTTGTCTGCCTCAGAGTATGGAGAGGTGCTCTGGCTTCCAGATCCCTACCAGTGGTGAGCTCCAGTCAGGTATGCACAGTGGCTTGGTGTGACTTGCCCACTGGATTCCATTCCATCCTGGAGAAGTCTTGTCTCTAATGATTTTCCCGGCAGCCCAGCCAAGGTGAACAGCTTATCATCTGAGGATCGCAAGGCTCAAATCCAGTGGTTAACATTTCAGGACACAGAACCGAGATGCACCAATGCCTTTTTTGTTCAAAATATGAATTTTGGCAGAAGTATGATAAGAATTATACTCTTAAATGTGAATTGTATTTGAAAAATCCCACTTTTAAGGCTGATCCCATATGCAATCCTGCCTGTGCAATGTACATTGCCTCTGATAAGGATGTAAAACTTGATCATCATTATAATGCAGTGCTGCATGTCCTCAACTTGCTCTGATGGGTAGTAAAGGATCATTAAGATAATCCTATGTGCCATTCATAATCATGAATCTGACACATTCTCTGCAATGGCAAGTTATGAATGTCTGAAAACAGTAAGTGAGTCAAAGCAACTCATATAAAGTACAGCTGCACCAGCCATGTAACTCAGTTTTAACAATGAACCAAAGATGCCTGCCTTAAAGCATGTAACAGCTTTTGCAAAAAAATTGAAGCATTTACAAGAATTTAGCTGCTATGCCACAGCCATTGAATATTATAAACTATTATGCGTTTGGAGAAAGATCAGGTCAAATGACCTCTTCACCTGCAAATATATTAAAAGAGACTGAAAAATATATTAAGAGGCAATCTGTAAATAGAAGCTACACATTAGGCAGCAGTGAAAACGATTTGAATGGCATAGGCTACATTACATCACAAGCACTAGAGACATGAACAATCATGTCAGCTACTCCGTGAGTGGTTCAGTTTCCACCTTCATCCTTTCTTCCAGCATAGTTTCTTTATCCAATGTGTAAGTGTAATATTTTTAAGTACAAAAGTGTTTCCTTTCAATTAGAACTAGGTGGCTGTATCTGTGGACCGGTTAGAGCCTGTTAGAGGGTAGCAAATGTTAAAATTTCATAATCTGCCGAGATGGTCAACTAGTATTGAAAAGAAAACAGTCCACGATGAAGAAACAGGATGAATGAGTGAGGGACAAACTTCAGGAGAAACAATTGGATTGGATGTAAGTAACAGGTTTGGAGTCCAACAGACCGACCTGTGGAGCGGTGCCAAAAATTAATGCAGGCCAATGGGACAAGCAAGCTGAGGATTATCTTATAAATGTAAAACACTCATAATGAATCCATTCAAATGGTAATAGAAAGCGGTCTTTACAAAATGGTTATTAAAGAATCAGTGGGCTTATTTTTGCACCAAGGAAATGTTCCGCCACCATCGGACCTGAAAGTCAGCGGTGAGCTTGTTTTGGCTGGTGGTGGTATTTTGCAGTGGAAGCTAATCTACGACGCCATTCAGGCCAATGAGAGGACCAGATGCCTCAGTAGCATTACTACTATGGCCACGTAGGCAGCATTGCCATTGGGGCCTTCCTCCGTGGGCATGCAGTGTCCAAAAAGGAAGGCCAACCTCACAACCCAACTCCTCTCCTGGAGCTCACTGGGAGGGCACTAGATTTCTCTGGACAGTGTGTCCATGGGTCAGGGGGTCTCATGACATAAGCCCACAGAGGTGATCTTAACTGGCCAGTTAAGTGGCTCAGTTAGGTTCCCGGTGGACAGCTGATCATCATCACTGGCAAAATTGCATGGTGATGGTGAGCAATCGGGCATGGCCCCCTCAAGCCTTCATGTCATTTTGCCAACCTTTCCACTTACAAGCTTTTCGCCAAGAACCTGGCAAAATTCTAGCTCAGAAAAATCAACAGATCTTAATCAACAGAACTTAAAAATCTGATTTGGTGAAGTAAACCTCACAGGGAATTGATTTCTTTATCCCAGATTTCTATTAAGGATGAGAATATCTGTACATGACATCATACAATGTGACACTTTTGTTGCAAAATGTGTGAACAGAAATGAAATGAAATGAAAATCGCTTATTGTCACAAGTAGGCTTCAATGAAGTTACTGTGAAAAGCCCCGAGTCGCCACATTCCGGTGCCGGTTCGGGGAGGCTGGTACGGGAATTGAACCGTGCTGTTGGGCTGCCTTGGTCTGCTTTAAAAGCCAGCTATTTAGCCCAGTAAAGAACTGATGACTGCATTGTCACCGACTTCAAAGATTTGTGAATGAGATGAAGGGCAGCACTTTCACAGCCTGCATATATATTTGTTAATTTGGTGGTGATTGAGGTTGTTAGATCCTTAGCTGCCAAAAAAATTCTAAGCGGACACAATTTCTTATCAAGGAAGATGCAAAAAAGCTTAAAAACTGACACAATAGAAACATAGTTGCATAGAACATTGGGCACGATTCTCCGCTGCCCAGTCCGGGTGGGAGAATCGCGGGAGGGCCGCTCTGGCACCCCCCGTGATTCTCCCTCTCCCCCCAAAATGGCATGTTGCGTTTTGCGACATGCCGCTCAGAGAATCGCGGGTCGCCGTTTTACACAGCGACCTGCGATTCTCTAGCCCGGATGGGCCGAGCGGCCTGCCGTTCCCGACCTGTTCACGTCGGCGGCAACCACACCTGGTCGCTGCCGGCGTGAACATATCGCGAAAGGTGAGTTTGGGGCCTGTGGGGGGCGGAGAGGGGATCGAGCACCACGGCCGTGCTCGGGAGGGGACTGGCCAGCGATCGGTGCCCACCGATCGTCGGGCCGGCGTCTCCAAGAGACACACTCTTTCCCCTCCGCCGCCCCGCAAGATCAAGCCGCCACGTCTTGCGGGGCAGCGGAGGGGAAGACAGCAACTGCGCATGCGCACGCTGGCGCGGCCAACCTGCGCATGCGCGGCTGACGTCATTAGGCGCCACCGGCTGCGTCATTCTCAGCGCACCGGGCCTTCACGCTGGCCGAGTTCTCCGCAACATCGCTCCTAGCCCCCCCCGGGGGGGGGGAGAATAGCGGGCGAGGAGTGGCCTCCGACACCATCGTGAAACACTCCGGGTTTCACTACGGCATTGGCTGTTGCGGAGAATTCTGCCCGTAGACTTCTCTGGATTATATATACTCAACAGTTCTCGACACTGACCAAAGCCACCGCTCAGTCTTCTCCTCGCATGATACATGTGATTTCAATGCCCCCTATCAAAACAATTAGTAAGAAAACATTGCATAACATGTGCCATGATAAAATTCCTGATGTGTTCTAGATTAGAAATTGGTGTAACTTGCTAAATCTTTCAAATGAAACTATGCTTCAACTGGAAAATAATTCTCTTTTTTGTTCACTGGATTGATCCAATTGTTTTTTCAATTGATTCTTATTCTGGTTATCAAAATCTCCTTTTGTCACTGATTGAGATGACATTTGTTCTTTGAGAAGCTATAAATCAAAGTTGTAATTCAGGGCTACCCAAGGTTTTGTTTTAAAATCACTATATCATGTTAGCTTCATTATTTAACTGTGAATATTATTAGAAGAAGGCCTCTCCAAAGCATAAGCTTATCTCATTGAAGGCGCTTATGTCTCTGAGTCTGACTATATAACAGCAGTAACTTCACTTCAAAGTAAGCTCATTTGATGTTAAATACTTTGAGACATCCGAAGGGTGTAAATTCTCTAGTTATTCCTTAAATCACAGCTCCAAGGTCCCAGGTTTGATTCCCCGCTGGGTCACTGTCTGTGAGGAGTCTGCACGTTCTCCCTGTGTTTGCGTGGGTTTCCTCCGGGTGCTCTGGTTTCCTCCCACAAGTCCTGAAAGACGTGCTGTTAGGTGAATTGGACATTCTGAATTCTCCCTCTGTGTACCCAAACAGGTGCCGGAATGTGGCGACTAGGGACATTTCACAGTAACTTCATTGCAGTGTTAATGTATGCCTACTTGTGACAATAAAGATTATTTTAAAAAATGTTTAAATACCATTTTTGTGATGCTAACCAATATATCTCTTTGATGTATGATGAAAGCAACCGTCATCAAGAATCCACTTGATTCATGAATACAAACACTGCTTAATGTATTGATATCAAAGATAGCGTGAGACACACAAAGCTAACAGGGTTTTTTTTAATACTAATGCTCTTTTGACAGAGATGCAGGCTTCATATCAAACTATTCTTATAAGATTGCACCATTGAAACTCAGAAATAGTGGGCATGATTTTCTGGTTCCCTAGTCACATGTTTCTCAGCCGCGTGCTGTTCGCTGGTGGCTAGATTCTATCTTCTCGCTGCTTGTCAATGGCATTTCCCATTGAAGCCACTTCATGCCGCCAGGAAATCCCGCAAGCGGGGGTTGCTGCTGGCTGAAAAAGTGAATCACAACGACCAGAGAATTCTGACCAATACATCTGTAAAATATACATAACTCACATATTGAGCTACATCTTTGGATCCCTTGAACTGGACAGTGATAGTACACAGAAACTTGCAGAAAGTTCCTTAATTAGATCAGGAATTTTATAGAAATTGGATTATCTGTGTTCTTTAGAGGAATCCATAACATTGACCAGATTTTGCATTTCTCAGTGTCTCCCGTAAAATAATAAATAAGGAACAGCAATTTAAAAAGTCCATGAATGGCAATTCCTCTATAAAATTAAAATTTGCCTCAGTTGTAATGAAAAGATTACTTGATTTTTTGTAATAGTTTTAATGAGGTTAAGTTCATTATTAGGTTATCAATTACCCAAGATTTCACAGCAATTAGTACAGAAAATTGCTATTTTTCCATTTTTCTGACACATTTTGCACTTGTTTCAAGTAATCCCTGTCAATGATTTTATTAGATCCTCTATTAATCTCTCAGAATGATAAAATTGTTTCTGTTGGTATTTATTCTAGTGGCGCTCTTTCTGAAGCAACTGCCGTGTACCACAAATCACCACCTCTATCTTGATATTCTGCACTTTTATGAAGATTAGAATATGAACAAAACTCTCTTATATTAAGTATGTTGGGATGCCTTACCTTGTATTATGTTTATAAACCAGCAGCAGAAGAGGTCGGATCTGAATAAAACTGCAGTCCATTGAAAATATTCTATCAGAAATGTTAAACACATTTGATCAGATCTGCCGACACTTATTTGGAGGGCGTCTTTCACAACACTTATTTGGGTTTATGAGACTGTGTGAAAGAAGACCCCATATGAAACTATTCTGGCCAAGAGCATTGTTTTGCACTATATTAAAGGCATGACCCACAACAGAGTTTTCTGTTTATTAAGTGGCATGTCTTGTAATGATTTTTAGTATCTCTAAGGTTTTGAATAGTAATATAACATTTCATTTTTGAAGATATAATGTACCCGAAGGTCAAAAGGAACTTCAGCTCTCATTTTGAAAGGCTTGTGAAGTTAAGCTCTAATTATTTCCTTTACTTCCAGTTTCTGGAGCACCAAAACCAACAACCAAAGATTGATGGATTATTAAAGACAAGTACATTAAATAAAGCCACAAACCTATGAAAATAAATAAATGCCATAATTTCAAGCTGATAAAATGTAACTTTTAACACAAGATGCGAACAGTGTTTTGAATCATATTTGACAATCTGTTTTGAAACCTTTCAAAGAAATGTAAAGATAGAACTTGGAGCTATTAATTGGAGAAACATTGGAGGCTACGCTGTGTCAGGAAGGCTGCTGCTTTATAAAAATATGCATAACAATATTGCCCTCTGTAGGAATAGTAGAGTATATTTAGCATCAAGGCGAGGGGATAATGTAAAACTCCTCTCATTTAATGCTTTTCTTTGAAATGGATGCTTCAGTCCACTCATTATCTCTTGTCTTTTTCTTAACAGATCCCCACCCCCATAAAGTTCTTATGCAGTGCTTTTTTCTTGACTGAGAGATGCTCAATGAGTTGCTGCCAGCACTATGTTGGAGACGCCCTTCAGCTGACTATTTGAAGGCACAAGAAACACATAGGTTACCTCAACCTCCACTTTTTCCACCATTCATTTCAGGATTTCAGAGATACAGCTGACAATTGTGAAAAATTTATGTGTTTTGTTTTCTACTTCTGGAAAATCCGTAAATATATTTTGGTCCAGTCAATTCCACTTACCAAAAGTTCTAATTCACCTTACTAATTGAAAGTCTCCTCTCTGTCTACCTGTCCAGATGGTCTCTCTTCAATTTTAGGCCAGGAAGGAGAGCCAGGGTTGAAAGTCTGGTGAGAACGTGCTAATTAAATTACACAACGCTGGAGCATTAACGTCCATCTATTTCAGCTAGGCATTACTCTTTGTGTCAAGGATTGTTCCCATGGGTTTGGTTGGCAGCCTCTGAGCTGCATGGATCTAATGGCCAAAATCAGTTCCCTGTCAACTTTCTGGACTTTTTGGTTGGGAGGTTGGGAAGCAGCATGTTAAAAATGCCTGGCCATTAAAATTGACTGAAGCTCCAGCTCATTTAGCCTTATTCTTGTGAAGGTGTAAATTTAATATCAACCATGTGAATATTCAATGTTTGTGCATTTTGTAAACAGTAACGAGAATACAGATTATTTACGTTAGTCGACATTTCAGTGCTTATCAAGTGGGGTGCTATCAATCCGGCGAAGACGTTTCTAAGTTTGACGCTCTCGGGCAGTATTGAGCAATCCCAGATCACAGATAATGTAAGTTAGATACAGAACAAAGGTCTTTTACTTTCCTGCAGCGGAGATTTCAGTGTTGCATTTTCACTTCCCAGACCAGCCATTTATGTGGCTTTGCTTGGAGTGTGAGCCAATGTGGTGCCAGTTACTGCCAAGATGTGGGCAGTTTTGTGCTGTGAATTTACACCCACTGAGAGTTTTCCGAATATGCCAGCAATCATCAAGGGGAAGAGGCTTTTACCCCCACCAGTCGAGGCTAGAATTGAACAAAGACTTGAAAGGTGAATGGCTAGCCCTCTTCGGTATTCAATGATTAAGAAAGGGAAGTATTGATCAAAATTATATTGTGCGAAACACATCAGGCATGACCTGCTCTTTCAGGACGTACTTTATATTAGAGTTGTTTCAGCAAAAGTTGCTTCATAAATAGTAATGCAGGGTGAAACTCATAAACCTCAAAAGTAGTAGCATGCTAATTTATCTATCAAGTGTTTCACATGCACAGGATTCTTTCCGTTAATCATCCATTGAATAATTTATTCTGTATTTTTTAATATCATTTTTCCCCCTTTAAAGCAGCTTCACACATTTTGACAATTTATCTTTGACAAATTTATAAGAAAGTGGCAACTTCTGAAATATTTTGGTTTAAAATAGATGAAAAATGTTTGTTTTCAATATATGCTGACAGATGTAAAGCACATTTGCATTGACCTAGACCAATACAACAATATGCCTGTCTAATCTGTTTCAGGACATGTCATTCTCAGAGCTGAGTGGTATAAGCCTCCGAGCCAGTATTGTGCTCATCAGTTTAGTGCTAAAGACAACCGAGGAAGGATAATATGGTGTGAAATAGTGATTGACAGGTTAGTATTCTGCATGAAAAGGGGTTCAGATGCTCCTGGTGGATTCTGCAAATCTGCAAAAGACACTGGACCTTTACTTCGATCCAAAGGACAGATTCTCATGTCTCACTGCAGGTAATTTTGTGATTGTCTAAGTTCAGAAGAGAAAATGAAATGAAATGAAAATCGCTTATTGTCATGAGTAGGCTTCAATGAAGTTACTGTGAAAAGCCCCTAGTCGCCACATTCCGGCGCCTGTTCGGGAAGGCTGTTACGGGAATCGAACCATGCTGCTGGCCTACCTTGGTCTGCTTTCAAAGCCAGCGATTTAGCCCAGTGTGCTAAACAGCCCCTGTTAATAAGATACATATTAAACCAAATGTGTCCCCTTAAAGGAGGCAGTCAGTAATACAATTTAATACAATTTAAGTGCTACTGTTAGCACAGAAGAATTTCTAGTGTTTATATTCCCTTTGTGAGGTGGCAAATTTCATCATATTTAAATTTAAGGCAAAATTTAAGGAATGGGCCACAAATTCCATGGAGTGAAAATCAGTCAGATTGCCACTCCATTCCTTTTTGCTTACGTTAGTCTGGAGCTGCACATTTCTCGTCTAGAATTCCAATCCGGGCCTGCTGAGAGGTTGTCAGTGCAGCGTAGGATTGTAGGAGGAAGTGAAGCCATGCCTCCTTTTATGGCATGATCGGATTTGGATTTGGTTTACTGTCGCGTGTACCGAGGTACGGCGAAAAGTATTGGGCGCAATTCTCCGCTGCCCACGACGGGTTGGAGAATAGCGGGAGGGCGTCCCCGACATTTTTCACGCCCTCCCGCTATTCTCCCCCCCCACGGCCGCCCCACGACACGAATCGCTGCTCGCCGTTTTTTACGGCGACCAGCGATTCTCCCCAGGCTGATGGGCCGAGTTCCCAGGCCGTTTACGGCCATCGTAAAAACGGCTGCAACATGCCCGTTCTGGGCATCCAGGGCCCCGATTGGCACGGCAGTACCACGGCCGTGCCAAGGGGGGCATGGGCCCGCGATCGGTGGGCACCGATCGCAGGCAGTACGTCCATAACGGACGCACTCTTTCTCCCTCCACCGCCCCGCAGGATCAGTCCGCAGGGCGGCCGAGGGAGATGACGGCCCCGCGCATGCGTGGGTTGGAGCCGTCCAATCCGCGCATGCGCGGCTGGCGTCATCGTGCGCGTCAGCCGGCGTGACGCTTGGCGCGCGGACTTAGCGACGGTCGCTAAGGCCGCAATGCCGTGGTTCACGGGGCCCCACTGCTAGCCCCGCCCGGGGGGGAGAATCGGGTCCTGGGAGGGGGCGCGGAGGCTGCCGTGAAACACGGCCAGTTTCACGGCAGCCTTTACGACTCGCCACATTTGCGGAGAATCGCGCCCATTGTTCTCCGTACAGTTCAGACAGATCATTCAATACATGCAAAAAATACATAGGGCGAACATCAATACAAATGTAAATACACAGACATAGGGCGGGATTCTCCCAACTGGGGTCTAAGACCGACGCCGGTGTAAAAACCGGAGTGTTTCACTCCGGCGTCAGCGCCCGTTCCCAGACCCCATTCTGGGGCCTCTGTGACGTTGGCAGGGGCGTGGCACGACTTGCGGAGGCGGGGCCTCGGCGCGGCGTCGGAGACCCGGTACCGCGTAAAAGACGCAGCGCCTTGGGTCCCGCGCATGCGCAGTTGGGCAGGCGCCAACTAGCGCATGCGCAGTGGCCGTCCTACCCCAGGATGTCCCGCACATAAATGGCGCAGGGATATAACATTGCCGGGAGAGGAAAGGAGGCCCGTTGACAGAGAGGCAGGCCCGCCGATTGGTGGGCCCCGATCGCGGGCCAGGCACCATCGGAGGCCCCCCCCCCGGTGAGGGAGCCCCCCTCGCCCTTCCCACAGGCTGCCCCCCCAGCGTTCCCACAGAGTTCCGACCAGCAGTGACCAGAGATGAATGGCGCCAGCGGGACTCTGTCGTGTCAGAGCGGCCAGCTTGGCTGCATCCGGGCTGGAGAATTGGCGTCCCCGCCGATTCCAGCAGCCGGCGCCGTGCCAAACGTGCCGGCGCAGATTTTCCGCACTTCGGAGAATCGCGCGCTGGCGTCGGGCCATCGTGGCACGGTTGCTCCGATTCTTCGGCCTGGTGCGGGGCTCGGAGAATGCCCCTAAGGGTGAAGCATACAGAGTGTAGTGCTACAAAATAGAGGAGATGTATGGAGAGATCAAATCAGTCCATAAGAGGGTGATGAAGGAGTCTGGTAACAGCGGCGAAGAAGCTGTTTTGAATCTGTTCGTGCATGTTCTCAGACTTTTTTATCTCCTGCCCGATGGAAGAAGTTGGGAGAGTGAATTAGCCGGATGGGAGAGGTCTTTGATTATGCTGCCCACTTTCCCAAGGCAGCGGGAGGTGTAGACAAAGTCAATGGAGGCGGGTTCGCGTGATTGACTGGACTGTGCTCACGACTCTCTGAGCTGCGGTAACCCAGTAAGGTTAAATGTGTCAGCCATTTGAGAGAATGCAAGTGCATTAGCTAAATGGGTAGGATGGCTCGGGAGTGGACGGGAGGGTCGAGGTAGTCGGGTGATCAGGTGGGGTGGTCTGCAATGGGAAGGGCTGGGGTTGTCAGGAGAGTGGTCGGCAGGTCATGAAGTGTAGTCAGGGTCTCAGAGGGGTGTTGTTTGGGGTGTCGAGCGTGGGTTTCAGCATGGTCAGTAGTATAGTTACACAGGAAGTTAAAAGTGATTTAAATCTTTCCAACTGTTCCTGCGTAAATATTCAGGTAAGAAAGTCGGAAACATCCAACGTCTCTGGTTGGGATTTCCTGGATCTTCCCATCAGCAGGCCATCCAGTCTTGCTGACGGTGATGCCCTGCGGTGGGATCCCTGGCGGCGGGATGGGTGACCCATACAACACGCTGTGGACATCGACAGGACCCAAAGATCCAGCCGGCGAACGATGGTGAGCCGCCCACCCGGCTGGCAAACTCAGCGCAGCGGTTGGAAAGTTTCAGAGGGTTTCAGTCGTAGGGCAATTGCACAATGGAAATTGAATCTTTTTGGGCAATTCTAATGTAGTTGTTGCCCATGAAAGTCTGAGCATCCCCTGGGTAAAACCTTCTGAAAATGGAAGATCTGGACCAATGTGTTTGCCTCTGCCTTCTGCTATAATTTTCAGCTCATCGCCAATGGAAACATAAAACACAGTGCCTGTCACACTTGCTCACATTTTTAAAATTGCATTATTGTCTCCCACACAGAAAAAGAAACTCCCCGTATTCCTGTGTTAACCAAAATATATGAATGGTGTACTTTACACGCCTTCAGAGATAACTCATTTCTGAATCACAACATAAATAGCTGTTTTCTGAGCAAGGAGAAGTACAAAGTAATTTAGCACAGTGGCTGACAGAATCCTATGATTACCACGTCCCCAAAGTTCAGTGGTTAGAGAACTGTCTCTTGAGGAAGAAAAATCAAAACTATACAATGGGGAACATTTTAACTCTTCGACTTGCGATTAACAGAGAGAATCCTATTTACGTAACGCACTTGATAAATAAATTGGCATTTAATCAAGTGAAGGCTAAAATACACCGGCAGCTGCCATTTGGTTTAATGTTCTGTTTTAATAAGAGTTGAAAATCACTGACGCAGGAACTGGGTGGCATAGTGATAAAAAAACAATTTATTACTATTGGGACCTGGAATTCAATCCATGCATCCAGAGAGGGATTTGATCTCCTCTCCCTGAAGTGTGAAAGGTTCAAAATGAAATAAACTCTAAACAGTCTAGATCTAGTTCCCAATTCACATAAGTCCACAATGCAAAGCTGTCCCAGATTTAGCATTAAATTAACAATCGTGCTCTGAAAGTTCACAAAGACGGAGTGTGGGGAATGGAAATGTCATGCTAATGCAGTAGGGAGTGTGCTTTTGAGGATGAACTTGAACTTCATGTTTTCCAACCATGAAGGAATGCTGAGTAATCATAGACCTGTGTGTACATGATGGAAATGCTCACCTTATACGTGGACTCAATTTAAAAACAATTTTATGAGGCAATTGAAACTACCAATACTCCATTTGAGTTTGGCACGAGTGTCTTGAGGTGGAAGTATTTCTCTTAGTCTTTGTTGAGTTTTGGGGCTGGATTCTCTATCCTGTGATGCCTGGATTGCGTTTCCTGATGGGACAGAGAATCGGAAGGCGGAGGAAAATTGGCATTGATGCCGGGCGGCGACCCGCTGCTGGTGCTGGGATTGAGGTCCACCTCCGTGCGCCAGTGGGAGGATGTAACCATTTAGTCAGCCTGGCACCCTATGCTCCATCCCTCTGTGAGTCTCTGATCCCCGGGGCCGGGAATCATGTGGGCGGATCACTTGTGGTCTCCACCAGCATAGCCCTGGAGTGGTGCACCTCGCAGTGGGGCAAGGGGCAACTCCGGAAGGGAGTTTAGAAAGGGATTGGAATGCACTTACCTGTCTTTAACGTGATCAATTTTTGTAAACGTTAGGGTTTAACCACTTAGAGTCACTGATCCATGAAGGGAGATTAATGAACCAAGGCTGCAGCTAGTTTTTGGAAGCTGTCAATCACAGCCCACTCCTAGGCAGTTCTGAATGGCTTGCATCTAATGGAGCTGCAGGGTTGAAACACAAGTTACAGATGTTCTTCTTTCAGGAATGGACACATGGAGCTTTCAGGTAAGTGTTACAGCTGTAATTTTTTTCACTGCTCTCTAATTTCCAGACAAGGGTCCCCTTTCTGTAGAGGGGGGGGGGTCCCATTAGTCAGAGGGTCCCTGTGGGGTGCCCCTTTAGTTAGCGGGTCTCTGTGGTGGTCCCTTTAGTGAGTGGTTTCCTAAGAGGTCTCCCTATTGCCGGTGTCTCGGGGAGGAGAGGTCACCCAATTGCAGGTGCCGCTGCGGGGATGTCCCTCATGCAGATGCCCCGGGGGCGGGTTGTTTCCCTACTTCATCGGTCCCTGCGGGGGCCTTCCTATTACAGGTGTCCCAGGAGAGTCTCTCTATTGCAGGTTTCCCTCGGGGGCCTCCCTATTCCAGGGATCCCTGGAGGGTGGGGGATGTCACCCTATTGCAGGTGTTCCTGGGGACGGTCTCCTTATTGCACATGACCTGAGGGGGATTCCCTATTGCAGGTGTCCCTGAGGGGGGGCTTCCCTATTTTAGCTGTGGGGGGGGGGGGGGGGCGCGGAGGAGAGGGGGAGGGTCCCTCTAATGCAGCTGTCTCCTGGATCGGGGTCTCTCTATGGAGTCCCTGGAGGGGGGAGGGAGGGTTACATGGTGGGCTTGAGAAGCCACAGGGATGGGTGGAGGGCATATGTTAGTATGGATGGGGTGGGGGGGGGGGGGGTGAGTGATGAGGACGAATGGGCCTCACTACATTAATTACAACTGAGTTGACGTCCTTGACGTCCCAAGGCAGGCCAGCAGCACGGTTCAATTCCCGTACCAGCCTCCCCGAACAGGCGCCGGAATGTGCCGACTAGGGGCTTTTCACAGTAACTTCATTTGAAGCCTACTTGTGACAATAAGCAATTTTCATTTTCATAGCAGCTCATATTGACTGGCTTCTTTGGCCTCTATGTATGATGGTGCCATGCCCACTTTCTATCTTCCTTCATTAGCACTTGAGTACGTAAGTCAGCAGGAGAAACAAACCATCCTGGGAGGCTAATAACCCATCCTCCAACACCCTTGAGTTAAACAAAGACTATCTGAAATACACTCCATCTCATTCCTCACTGAATTTAGATACTGAATTAATATTCCTTGCCAAATCAAAACCAGGGGCGGGATTCTCTCAGCCCAGGGCCGAGCCGGAGAATCCCTACAACCGCCGTGAATCGCGCCACGCCGCCTCGACAGAGAACTGCGCCACTGGCGCCAGCATGGTTGGCGCGGCACTGGCTGGGGGCCGCTCTACGCGGCCAGCCCGCCGATTCTCGGCCTGGGATGGGCCAAATGGACATCTGAGCCGGCGCCGTCCATGCTTCCACTCAGCCGGCGGGACAGCGGTGCTCAAGGGTCGGGGGGGGGGGGGGGGGGGGGGGGGGAGGCCTGTGGGGGGGGGGGGAGTTGGTCCGGCCCCGGGAGATTCCGATGTGGCATAGCCCGCAATTGGTCCCACTGACCGGCGGGCCGGCCTCTCTGGCTGGGGCTTTGTTTCTTCCTTGCCGTCCTGCGCCATGTTGCGTCGGGGCCAGTGCATTGAAGGAAGGCACTGCACATGCGCTCATTGGCGCCGGTGCCCAGTTCACGTCGGGATCAGCAGCTGGAGCGGCATGGTCCACTCTAGTGCCATACTGGCCCCTTTTGCAGGCCAGAATTAGTCTTTGGGTCGGCCCGTTTGATGCACCATCGATTGCACGCGAGGCGAGTGATTTACCAATGTCAGGCTTTAATTAACTAGAACACAGCCTGGCGATCGTCTACAGTGGAAAGGAACGATCGTCAGGCTTCTGAGCATTTATACCTCGTTGATAGAGGCGTGGTTAACTCAGCCTCTCGGCCAATCGGTCGAGAGGCACATGACCGACCAGGGCCAATGGTAAGCCGACGTTCTGGCCCAATGGCAGACGAGTATGCAGATCATATCATCACACCGTTCATGCCGTCGTAAAACGCGACGGCATTTACGACGGTGTGGACACTCTGCCGCGGGATTAGAGAATCCCACCCCAGGAGTTAAAGCTGACCCATCATCAACTCTCCCCGCTATTGCCCGTTCGCAGAATCAAAAACTTCCTCTGTCTTATTCAAATTTTCTGTCTTCCCTCTCTCTTTCAAATTATGATTCAAGTCTTTATATTTCCCTTTGCCTTTTTTTTGGAGATTTTTCCTCTTGGACAAGCTGAGCAAATATCCCAGTCTTGTTTAAATCCTCACCATCTTGGTCTCTTCAATCCAGCATGAGCCCTAATCTGCATTTCACATGATGATTGACATGCCCGGCATTTTCTCTGCTGAAGATGTAGGATTGCTGCTTCTATCTTTCTTTGCTCTTTGTCTTTCACTCTCTGTCTCATTCTGTCTCTCTCAGATTTTTAAAGGCTGATCTCAATGTGAGGTTCAATGATATCTTCAGAAAACCCTGAATTCTGATACTACAAAGCTTTCTATGGCCTATTCCCTTCTCAAAGACCATCTCCATGACAACATGTACCACATGGGCCTTGTACACAGGTAGCAATACTGATCAATTCTCTTCTAAACCCCTAACTTCATTCTATCTTAGAATCAAATGGACAATTTAAGTATAACCATTTACAAAATCTGACATTTCTAACACCTCACTGTGATTTGGAGACTAACAGCCTATCCACCATCAGCACAGCTGCCTTGGTCCTTGTTTACTGATATCAATATCTTGTACCTTCTTCCCAGTAAGACAGCCCCCCTTGAACTTTTAGCAACCAAGCCATCCAATCATGTCATTGGGCTGACCTCAGGACAGGTCACATGACTCACTTCATTCTTAGCGTGAGAGGACACAGGAACAGTCAGCAACACCTAAAGGGGAGTTCTAAAGGAGATTAAAAACAATGTAAAAGTGCGGCGAGAAATCTGAGTGCTAGCATGGACTTTAGAGCTCCTGAGGTGACACCAGATTCAAAGTAATGTGGGGAAAATGGAAGCAGCTGATAGGTGGGTGAGCCTATCAGTCACAATGTGAAATGCAGATTAGGGCTCGTGTTGAAATTGAAGAGACCAAGATTGTTAGAATTTTATCACTTAACGTCTTTAGTTTGTGGTTTTTAGTTTGTAAGGGCTATATTTTGTAGTAACGAGATGCAGGGAAGAAGGACCCTCGTGTAATTGCCATTATTTAGATTTATGTATCTTCAAAAAGGTTTATTTTAAAGGGCAAAGTCATGGCAGGAGAGCTTAAAGACGTGGATAGGCAATGGCAAACATTCAATTAGTGCAGGTTTATCCGGCGCAAAAATATAATAGGAAAGGTAGGCAAACCATGGTTTTAAAGGGAAATTAGAGATCCAAGGAAGAGGCATACAAATTGGCCAGAATCAAACAGCAGACCTGAGGATCTGGAGCAGAATAGAATTCAGCAAAGGAGGACAACGGGATTGATTAAGAAAGGGAAAATAAAGTATGAGAGTAAGCTTGCAGGGCCTTGGCGAGACCACACCTGGAATATTGTGTGCAGTTTTGGTCTCCTTATCTGAGGAAGGATGTTCTTGTTCTAGAGGGAGTGCAGAGAAGGTTTACCAGACTGATTCCTGGATATAAAGGACTGACGTATACAGAGATATTGAGTTGGTTAGGAATATATTTACTGCAGTTTAGAAGAATGAGGGGGGGGGGATCTCTCAGAAACCTATAAAATTCTAACAGGACTAGACAGGGTAGATGCAGAAATGATGTTCCCGATGGCGAGGCATTCCAGAACCAGGGGTCACAGTCGAAGGATTTGGAGTAAACAATTTAGGACTGAGATGACGAGAAATTTCTTCACCCAGAAAGTGGTGAGGTTGTGGAATTCTCTACCAGAGAAAGTACTTGAAGCTAAAACATTGTATGTTCTCAAGAAGGAGATAGATATAGTTCACAGGGCTAAAGGGATCAAAGGATAGGAGGAAATGGGAACAGGTGACTGAGTTAAATTATAAGACATTATCATAATTAATGATGGAGTGGGCTTTAAGGGCTGAATGGCCTCCAGCTGTTCCTATTTTCCGATGGAAACATAGAGAGATCCTGCATTGTTCTGACAGGATCAGGTCTCTTTCTTTAAAGCAGTTAAAATATCTCTTTCTCAAAGTGGAGTGTCCAAGTACCTCTGTACAGCCAGTATTCCGGAGTGTTAACTGTATTGAAAAGTGGATTGGGATCTGAGTTGGTTTTGCTGTTTGAGTGGAAGTAAAGGTAGCAGTTAAGGGTTATTGTGTCACTGTATTGATTAACATTGTTTAAAAGGGTAATTTTAAGCTATTTTTGTGTGTGATGTTAAAGATATTTTAATACTGTGTTAGTGATAAAGTTTGTTTTAAGATACCATATCCAGATTTTGTATGAAATCACTCCTGGAGCGAGATATCCTTTCCTTAAAAAATTAGGATAAAATATTGGGCTTTCTGTCCAGTAACCTAGTCACTGCTGGGGTCTGGTCCGGGATCGTAATACTATGCAATTGCATCAACACCATGGCCATGTGCAACTGGGTGGGATACTCACTATCATCCAGATATTTCCAACTACAGTAGTCAAGCTATTTGCATAGATCTCTCCTCTGCAGGTCTAATCTTGCAGAGGTATTGGGCTCTCAGCCATGCTGTTCCTGAACTCTAAGGCTTGTGTGCCCTCTTCCCATGAAAGAACAAGAGGAGCAGGATGTGGTGGCTCAACAATGCATGGAGATTGAAGACTCTTCCAAGAGCTCTGGGCTTACCTCACCCTTAGCATCTTTAAACATTCACACTGTTTGCTGCACCATTGCTCCTGCCCGGGAAGGGATCGTTTAGCATCATCTGCTCTGTATCGAGCTGAGGCCTAGCATGTTGCATGCAGCAATGCCAGGGTGGACATCAAGTGGGGAGATCAGATTGCATAAAGTCAGTAAAGCGCTTTCGTCACTGTATCCAGGATTGTTGATGGTCACCCACAGAGCTGACAATCTTGCCATTCTTCACCCGGGCTGCTTTGATGGTGGCTGGACAGAACATGTGTCCTGCAGGGAAGAGAGTGTCCTTTTACTCATAAACATCACTCAAAGCAATGTCAATTTGTCTCTGTGAACTGGGTTGCTGCCTCTTCATTAGATTATTGTCTGCTTCCCAGATGTGTTACTCATCTTATTATCCATCATGTGATAGAATGACCGGGAGGGGATGGTTTCTCTGTTCACTGAAGGGAAGAGTTTGACTTCCACAGGCTCGGTGGCCTCAGCATTGCATGGCAAGTGGCAAGCCATGTCCCACATCCACAATAGTATTAGTGTGCGAGGCCTTTTAAAAGCAGTCATGTCTTGCTTGTGCCTGGGCATAAGTAAGTAAAGGTGTGCTCAGCATGATGCCTCTTCTGAGGCACAAAGGCCCACACCGATGAGGGCACACGAACCCCTTACCTGATAAAGTTCTTAATGCTAGATCTTCCCCTGGCATACAAGGGCTGCTGCCACTTTAACTTCAAAGAGATAAGCCCGTTAACCTACAAAAAGCATGAACACACACCTTTTAAAACTATTCTGGCCTCCATGACTTACCCATGAAATGGTCCTCGCCTGCCTGCACCTGATCCAAGGCAAACACCTGCTGAATGCCAGTCACTCACAGGAAGATTTCAAATGCAAAAGCATACAAAGTGGCAAAGATTAGTGGGAGACTAGAGGACTGGGAAATCTTTAGGGGGCAACAGATGAGGAGATGAAGAAATGGCTGAGGAACTGAACAGGTTTTTTGGGTCAGTCTTCACAGCGGAAGACACAAATAACATGCCATTGACTGATAGAAATGAGGCTATGACAGGTGAGGACCTTGAGATGATTGTTATCACTAAGGAGGTAGTGATGGGCAAACTAATGGGGCTAAAGGTAGACAAGTCTCCTGGCCCTGATGGAATGCATCCCAGAGTGCTAAAAGGTTTGGCTAGGGAAATTGCAAATGCACTAGTGATAATTTACCAAAATTCACTAGACTCTGGGGTGGTCCCGGCGGATTGGAAATTAGCAAACGTGACCCCACTGTTTAAAAAAGGAGGTAGGCAGAAAGCAGGAAATTATAGGCCAGTGAGTTTAACTTCGGTAATAGGGAAGATGCTGGAATCTATCATCAAGGAAGAAATTGCGAGGCATCTGGATAGAAATTGTCCCATTGGGCAGACGCTGCATGGGTTCGTTAAAGGCAGGTCATGCCTAACTAATTTAGTCGAATTTTTTGAGGACATTACCAGTGCGGTAGATAACGGGGAGCCGATGGATGTGGTATATCTGGATTTCCAGAAAGCCTTTGACAAGGTGCCACACAAAAGGTTGCTGCATAAGATAAAGATGCATGGCATTAAGGGTAAAGTAGTAGCATGGATAGAGGATTGGTTAATTAATTGAAAGCAAAGCGTGGGGATTAATGGGTGTTTCTCTGGTTGGCAATCAGTAGCTAGTGGTGTTCCTCAGGGATCAGTGTTGGGCCCACAATTGTTCACAATTTACATTGATGATTTGGAGTTGGGGACCAAGGGCAATGTGTCCAAGTTTGCAGATGACACTAAGATGAGTGGTAAAGCAAAAAGTGCAGAGGATACTGGAAGTCTGCAGAGGGATTTGGATAGGTTAAGTGAATGGGCTAGGCAGATGGAATGCAATGTTGACAAAAGTGAGGTTATCCATTTTGGTAGGAATAACAGCAAAGGGAATTATTATTTAAATGATAAAATATTAAAACATGCTGCTGTGCAGAGAGACCTGGGTGTGCTAGTGCATGAGTCGCAAAAAGTTGGTTTACAGGTGCAACACGTGATTAAGAAGGCAAATGGAATGTTGTCCTTCATTGCTAGAGGAATGGAGCTTAAGACAAGGGAGTAAAAGGTATAAGGTTGTATAAGGTGTTAGTAAGGCCCCACCTGGAGTATTGTGTTCAGTTTTGGTCTCCTTACCTGAGAAAGGATGTACTGGCATTGGAGGGAGTGCAGAGGAGATTTACTAGGCTAATCCCAGAGCTGAAGGGGTTGGATTACGAGGAGAGGTTGAGTAGACTGGGACTGTACTCGTTGGAATTTAGAAGGATGAGGGGGGATCTTATAGAAACATATAAAATTATGAAGAGAATAGATAGGATAGATGCGGGCAGGTTGTTTCCACTGGCGGGTGACAGCAGAACTAGGGGGCATAGCCTCAAAATAAGGGGAAGTAGGTTTAGGACTGAGTTTAGGAGGAACTTCTTCACCCAAAGGGTTGTGAATCTATGGAATTCCTTTCCCAGTGAAGCACTTGAGGTTCCTTCATTAAATGTTTTTAAGATAAAGATAGATAGTTTTTTGAAGAATAAAGGGATTAAGGGTTATGGTGTTCGGGCCGGAAAGTGGAGTTGAGTCCACAAAAGATCAGCCATGATCTCATTGAATGGCGCAGCAGGCTTGAGGGGCCAGATGGCCTACTCCTGCTCCTAGTTCTTAAATGGTTGTAGAGCCTGGATTTAAACCACTTAGATTGGCTGTTGAGGAACAAATCTGGAGGCCCATGCTCCCCTATCTGCAATGATGTGGAGATTCCGGCGTTGGACTGGAGTGAGCACAGTACGAAGTCTTACAACACCAGGTTAAAGTCCAACAGGTTTGTTTCAAACACTAGCTTTCGGAGCACAGCTCCTTCACCTGAGGAAGGAGCAGTGCTCCGAAAGCTGGTGTTTGAAACAAACCTGTTGGACTTTAACCTGGTGTTGTAAGACTTCCCCCTATCTGCAGGAAAGCTGTCAATGCTGAAAACAGCAGTGGGATATCAGGCTGCACTGCCAGCATGTTTTCAGGCGTCCCACTTTCATTCTGGCCGCAAACATTCTGCCCCTAGGTTTGCTTATGCTGACATTTAATTTGCGGTCAGAAATTTGAGAAACGAGCAGTTCAGTGGTTCAGGTTCCAGGACAGAAGCCATCCTATGCAGCAGCATGGGTTCTATGGAAGGAGGTGTCACTGGCTGTGATTGCAATGTTCATAACCTTAAGGATCCTCTTGCAGTCACAAAAGAAGTTTAATTATCGCACTAGGTCAGCAAAGATAACAATGTTTTCAGATGAATAGAAAATCAGCAGAGAAGCACATGGGTATCCCCAGCATAGTATTAATGCAATGCTTTTTGAAGTATTCACCATGGTCCTTGTTCCAGAAGTAAAGTCTATTGAAGTGTTCATATCAATTGTTTCACATTGTGAAAGGTCTCATCCTTGATTCTTGTCCCCTTACATGTCGAATTGATTCCACAAATCCTGACTGCAGGACCTGGAGACTGCAATAGTCAATTAACACTGTGCATTCCTCCTGCAGGAGAAGATAGCATGCAATGCCGGTGAATGCCAGGCCACAGGGGAATAAAGTGCCAACATGTAACATTTAGAGGCACACGAAGAGGTAGCAATGACAATAATTGGATAGTGCTGGGATGGCTTGACTCTCTCTCATGTTGTGTAATTAATCTGGCATCTCTTGTAGCCTCCTTCAGCCTCTCTTCCTTCAGCATATGCAGCACATAAACAGGGGTCTTGTTGGGATGTCCTTTATGCAGAAATAAGCTGAATAAGTCTCTTGAAAATGGAATAGTTTCTGGGGGGAATGCAGAATGTAGGGGAAAGTTTCCTCAATTGACAGCGATTCATTTGCTGTTAATATTTGGGTGGGTTCCAAGAAATTTTCCAAAACAATCCCTGTATCTCTTGAATCGTGCTCTTGATAAAGTTTACTGAACAAATTGTGTCTTTTAAACTGATGAAACCTCACAAGAATTAATGCAAAATGAGTGTAATGTAATTAAAGACAGTTGACACATTTTGCATATAAGCTGCCATTGGGAGAGCAGAATTTTCCTCAGTATGCCTGGAAACTCCAAGGAACACTGGTGTATATCAGCTATCTTTTTAAAATTGTCCTTGGGATGCGAGTACTGGGCCAGCATTTGTGACCCATCCCCAAGTTGCCTTTGCCTTGTTTCCACTCTCAACCAACGCAGAAAAGGTGGGCTCAAAATTTATAATGTAACAAACATGTGTAAACAGTTTCCAAGGAATAGTGGAATGTGTGTATCACTGGCAAGGCCTGCATTTATTATCCATCTATAATTGTTCTTCAGAAGGTGATACAGAGCTGCCTTATTGTACTGCTGAAGCTCCTGTGGTGAAAAAACTCCCACTGTGCTATTAAGGAGGGAGCTCCAGGATTTTCACCCAGCGACAGTGAAGGGACAACTATATATTTCCAAGTCAGGACGGTATGTGACTTGGAGAACTTGTGTCTACTCAGGCACCTGCTGTTGTTGTCCTTCTAGATGATAGAAATTAAAGGTTTGAGAAATATTGTCGGTAAAGTCTTGACGAATTGCTGCAATCCATGTTGTAAATGGTAGATTTTGCTGCCATGCTGTTGGAGGGAATGCTTGAGGCGCCATTCAAATGGGCTACTTTGGCCTGGGTGATGTTGAACTTCTTGAGCATCATCCGAGCTGCACTCATCAAGGCAAGTGGAGAGTGTTATATTGCACTCATAATCTTTGCTCTGTAGGAGGAAGAAAGACTTTGGGGAGTCAGGAGGTGAATCAGTCACTGCAGAATACATCTGCAGTGTACATCTTGCATCTTCTCTTGTTGCCTTACAATTTATGTGACTGGTCCAGTAAATTTTCTGATCAATGATGACTCCCAGGGTATTGATGGTGAAGTATTCAGCAATGGTAATGCTTTTGAAAATGAGGGTAGTTGGTTAGATTCTCTCTTGTTGGAGTTGGTCATTGCCCAGCAATTCTGTGGCACAAATGTTATTTTCCATTAATCGGCCTAAGCTTGAATGTTGTCCAGGTCTCATTGCATGCAGGCACAGACTGATATTTTTTATTGGAGAATCACAGATGTTGCTGAACATTCTGCAACCATCAGCAAACACCCCCACCTCTGACCTGATGCTGGAGAGAAGGTAATTGATGAAGCTGCTGAAGATGGTTGGGCCCAGGGCACTACCCCAAGAAACTCTTACAGTGATATTTGGAGCGGTGATGATTGTTTTCCAAAAGCCTCAACCATCTTCGTTTGTGCTAGGTATCATCCCAGCTAGTGGAGGTTTTAGCACAGTGGGCTAAACAGCTGGCTTGTAATGCATAACAAGACCAGCAGCGCGGGTTCAATTCCCATACCGGCCTCCCGGAACAGGCGCCGGAATGTGGCAACTAGGGGCTTTTCACAGTAACTTCTTTTGAAGCCTACTTGTGACAATAAGTGATTATTATTATTAATTCCCGCTGAATTGAATTTCATTAAGGCTCCTTGATGCTACACAGCCAAATTCTGCCTTGATGGCAAGGGCAGTTGGTCTCACTTCACTTCGAGAATACAGCTATTTTTTCCATGTTCCAGCCAAAGTTTTGATGAGTTCTGGAGCCGAGTGATTTTGGTGGGACCCAAAGCCAGCATCAGTGAGCAAGCTATTGCTGGATAAGTGCAGCCTGCTGGCACTGTCAGTAGCATCTTCCATCACTGTGGTGATAATTGAAAGTAGGCTGACATGGCAGTAACTGTTCAGATTGAATTTGTCCTGCTTTCTGTGATAGGACCTATCTGGTCAATTTTCAATTTTGTCACGCAAATGCGTGTTGCAGCTGTCCTAGAATAGCTTGACTAGGTATGACTACTTCAGTCGTGTACGTTTTCAGGTTGCATAGCCTTTGCTGTATCCAGGGCATTCAGCCATTTCTTGGTATCACATGAAAAAAATCAAATTGATTGAAGATTGACTTCCACAATATTTTTCAGAAGGATGCCGAGATGGAGCATCCACTTGGCCTTTCTGGCTGAAGATGGATTGTAAACGTTGTTGCCTTGTCTTTTGAAAGTATTTATACTCGCTACCAAATTGCCCAACTCCTGTCAAAAATACATCTGATGGATCTTATTCCAGAGGTCCAACATTGTTCGGGGTTTGAGGTTCAGGTTTGGCAGCTGTGTTTTGTCTCTGGTGCAATCATAAGCAAAACCATGCAATGTTTACTTTTTTAAGCCCTATGCCACCCAACAAACTGCCATAAAAGGGCAATACATAAAGTGTGCACAACATGGCAAATCAACTATAGTCCCAGAATGAGTTCTATGAGATATTTAATAATAATAATAATAATAATCTTTATTATTGTCACAGGTAGGCTGACGATTAACACATCAATGAAGTTACTGTGAAAATCCCCCAGTCACCACACATTCCGGCGCCTGTTCTGGTACACTGGGGGAGAATTCAGAATGTACAATTCACCGAACAAGCATGTCTTTTGGGACTTGTGGGAGCACCGGAGGGAACCCACACAGACACGAGGAGAACATGCAGACTTCGCAGACAGTGACCCAAGCAGGAATCAAACCCGGGACCTTGGTGCTGTGAAGCAACAGTACTAACCACTGTGCTACCATGCGATATTTATCATGCGCGCTGTATGAATTCAAGGAGCTGTACTTTGACACTTGATCCACAATTTCTGATCACGTAGTGTTGCCTGAGGATCTTCGAATTGGCAGATCCTGTTCATTTGTTGCTAGAATTCAAACAGCAGAAGAACAAACGCTTTATCAGACTGTGAAAATGAGGCTACAAGCTACGAATGAGGATTATTAAATTAATGTAAGCCTTTTAGACAGCAGCAGAAAATCAATACGGAAGATTTCACTTTGTTACAGGCAAAAACAATGAATGCAACTTTCTTACCTGTTTTAATAAAACTTTGTGGTGATTAGACAAAACTTCATCGATAAGGTTTACATTACAGTCTGCACAGAGTCTCTAATCTGTATCTTAATGGACTTTGTATGGCAGGCTTGCTGAAACATATCCCTTGCCCCCGGCCTCAAGCCGTCCATCAACCTCTGCCACATGATTCAGCCCCTGCAGTAAGAAATTCTGGCACTCAATGTCAGTTCACACAGGAAGCAAAAATTGCATCTGGCTTGAGCCACATAATAGGTACTAAACACAAATCTAATTGGATGTGTTACCTCAAATTAATTGCCTTCAGGACAAATCGGTTTGTGTTTTCTACTTTGTTTTGCAATCCAAACACATTAACATTCAAAAAATGCAACCTCGCTGAACACAATAACTCCAAAGTGCCAAATTGATCTGATGATAAGGAACTGGATTCTGCACCAACCAAGAGAAACTGAACCTGAAATAAAACTCAATTAAATTGAGCAGCCACATCAGATAAATTGATTTTAAAGATATAGAGGTCTTTCTCATTATATAAGATTGAACTCTCTGAGGGAACCACTTAGGCACTTCTTTCTAAACTTTTTCAGTCGATATATACGTCTGTCCCCACTTCAGACCTCAATCATTCCAATAATTGCCTCTAAATCACCATTAGCAATGTTGCTGAAGGTCTCTATGTGTATACTTGTCTTATGTCCATTGATCAATTGTCACACTCCAGACATCAAAGGTACAATTGTCCATTTGAGGTCAGAACTCCAACGTCATGAGCAAAATGTACTGGGGAATATTTTGAGAATGAGTTAATTAATTTGCTGATTATGACATTACCAAGTTTCAAGAAATGCTCAGAGGATCTGGGGTTGCCATAGTTGATGAACAACAAAGAAGCAAAGGGTAAATAGGAAGTTAATTGCAGTGGGGTTGGATTTTAGCCTGGCTTTGTTGTTTGGCAGTTCAGAAGACTGGAAATTAATGCAAAGCAGAAAAAGGAAACAATTAAGCAAAGCGCTCTTCGAATTGAACTATTTTCTGCTTAGAACATAGAACATAGAACAGTACAGCACAGAACAGGCCCTTCGGCCCTCGATGTTGTGCCGAACAATGATCACCCTACTTAAACCCACGTAACCCGTATACCCATAACCCAACAATCCCCCCCATTAACCTTACACTACGGGCAATTTAGCATGGCCAATCCACCTAACCCGCACATCTTTGGACTGTGGGAGGAAACCGGAGCACCCGGAGGAAACCCACGCACACACGGGGAGGACGTGCAGACTCCACACAGACAGTGACCCAGCCGGGAATCGAACCTGGGACCCTGGAGCTGTGAAGCATTGATGCTAACCACCATGCTACCGTGAGGCTTGATAGTCATTGAACAGATCCTAGAGGTTGTTTTTAAATTAATTTTTTCTGTGGCCAATTTTAGCGTGGCCAATCCACCTACCCTGCACATCTTTGGGTTGTCGGGGCGAAACCCACGCAAACATGGGGAGAATGTGCAAACTTCATACGGACAGTGACCCGGAGCCGGGATCAAACCTAAAACCTCGGCGCCATGAGGCAGCAGTGCTAACTATTGTGCCACCTTGCTGCCCCTGAACAGATCCAAGAGTTGAAGCAGGTCTGTGAGAATAGAGCCAAGACTGTGTTACTGTGTGTTATATAGTTGGAAAGAACAGAATACTGGCAATAGGAAGAACAAGGGATTGTGGTTTGGACAACACCCAGTGTTGCTGTTGAAGAGGTTCCTGAGCCTACCGACCATTTAAAAGAGTCAGAGAAGGGGGGTCACTGTGGACCCTGTGCCATCCGGACTGTCATTGACTCAGCGAGAGAGGATTTATCAATGTGTGTTTTCAGTGGTAATAATTTCCGGGGACTTCAGAAGGAATACGGCTACTGGTGAATCCGACTCAAGAGTGAAAATAATTAGATAGGAAGCAAAAGGCAAGAGCAAGTTGGAAAGACTGAGAGATTGCCCATGATATCACGTTTGTGTGGGAATTAATATGAGCGCCTGTAACTGTGTGAGGTGTATCTTTGTTGCAAACATCTTAAACAACTACTGAAAGTGAAATTTTCCTTTTTATTTGAAATATCCTTCATGTGTTAAGTTAATGATTAAATTATGTGATTTTGATTGGTTTTCTACAGTAAAAGTTTAGTGAAATCTTGTCTATTTTTTCCATTGGCATTGTGAGTATTCCTTTCTTTTTGGCATTATTGGTCTCTGTCGGGATTGTAACACCAGGGCAGGCATTAGAGATTTTAATAACAACAAAAATTATTTATATAGCAAGAAATAAAAACGTAAAAATTATATTTTGAACAAGGAAGCATCAATAATTGTTAATGTCCCTTTCCTACAAAGAAATTAAGGCGTCAGTCTGAAAAATGTAGTTACTCCTCCACTTACACACACTGCCAAACGTTTGGTGGTAAAACTCCTTTGCATGAGGGTAGAGCTATGCAAATTAGTGGAAGACTGGCCGGGATTTTCCTTTGCGGGTCCGCCCCACTCCCAATGCTAGCGAAGACAGAGAATTTGGTGCTCAGCCAAATCTCCCATTCACTGCAGCGGGCCGGAGAATCGCTGGGGTGGTGGCATGAATCCTGCCCCGTAGCTGGCTGCCGGATTTTCCAGCGCCGGTTTTTTGGCGGGGCAGGAATCGTGTTGCGCCGGTCGGGGGCCATTGGCAGCGGCCCCCCAGCGATTTTCCACTCCGTGAAAGGGCCGAGTGGCCGCCCGTTTTCGGCCGGTCCTGCCGGCGTAAATCAAACCAAGTCCGAACCGGCGGGACCTGGCTCTGCAGGCGGCTTGTGGAGCCCTCGGGGGGGCGGGGGGGAATCTACCCTCGGGGGCCTGGCCCGCGATTGGGGCCCACCGATCTGCAGGCAGGCCTGTGTTGTGGGGGCACTCTTACCCTCCGTGCCAGCCGCTGTAACGGTCCGCCATGGCTGGCGCGGAGAAGAACCATCCTGCGCATGCGCTGGGATGCCGCCAGTACACGTTGGCGCTCCCGGGCATGCGCCAACTTGCGACGGCCGGCGGAGGCCCTTCGGCGCCGCTTAGCACGGCGCCAAACCCGCCGCCACCAGTTGGCATGGCGCCAACCCCACTGCCACCGGCCTAGCCCCTGAAGGTGCGGAGGATTCCGCACCTTCCGGGTGGCCCGACGCCGGAGTGGTTCACGCCACTCCTCGGCGCCGGTACGGCCCACCCCGCCGGTTAAGGGAGAATCCCGCCCAATAAATCAGTAAAGGGATGTAATAATCAGTAAATTGTTGGCAAAGCTGGAGTGGAGCACACTGGTACACACTGGCATGACGGAAGTGGAATCTAAGTTTAGGGAAAAATGAGGTGTGGTGACCCTTAGGTTAAATCACCACCAGTCAGTTTATGATCATCTGGGACTATGGCAACTTTACTTTCACATTGGTATACTGGAAGGAGTAATTGAGAGATTGAAAAGATATGTTTTTTTAACCATAGTCTATGAATGGGTGGGGAATCCATTCTTACAATCATCCAGAGAATTAACTAGTTTATTCCATTAGAATACTTTTGCCTAATCTATTGTAGACTAAGCATAATTTAATAAATGCAAATCTTTTGTACTTCCTTTCTTTCTTTAATTGCATTGTTTTTTTTGCCGAGAATGGTCAAATTATGTGCCAATTCCCATTACAGCTTTTGAAGTAAATGTAGTACTTACATATAAAGGGATTTTAGATTTACATTTCATGACTAACCCATAAGCAAAGAAATTAATTTATTACATCCTTATGAATGCACATTTACTATGTGTCACCCAGAGTCTTAATAGCAGACTGTAATACATCCTTTGTGGCTACCGTCAAGTGTATGGTGCTTTAAAAGCACATGTAGTCCACAGTCACCATCATAATTGGTGTGTCATTTCCCTAAACATCTTCACAGCTTTGAAAGCAGTGTTCAGACTTAATCCTTTAGCTGCCATGTATATTTTGTAACACTATTATGCTCAGACAGGTGATTTCTTTGATCACCCGGTGAGCATTTCTTACTGTTGTGCACTCACTATATGTACATGAGATGATGCATTTTTAGCATATTGCCTTTTGATTTCATAAGTTAATCTTGTCGCCTTGTGTAAAACGACATCATTATTAATGTGTTCTTAGTATAAGAAGTGCAGAGTAGCCAGTTAATCTAAAATAGGTACGTGTAGTTTGATCAAATTCAAATGTGTAATGATTTTAATTATCCTGCAGGCACAATTGATAATTTTGCGTGTAAAATTCAAAAATGATCATTCACATGTGCAAAAGAATACCTAAAGCTTCATTACAAGGATAAATATTTTCTGATACCACTGTTAAAGTGCATTTGTACTGCAGCTTCTGCTTTGTGATGGCAACAAAAGTCCAAACTCTACCGACAGTCAGAGTCTGTCTGGAGGAGATGTTTGGATTTGGCATCTTTAGGGGTATAACTGCATTGTGTGTGGTACATATTTAATGAATGTCCAGGGATTCTTGGACAACTTACAATTCATCAAAATGTTGAGATTATGAACATTCCTGTCCTATCTCTAAAAATGTAAATGCTGGGTGTGTGATCCAGTATCGACTTGTGCCACGCGAATGCACAGTCCTCTCTACTGACAGAAGTATTGGAGTTCAAGCCAAGCAGTATTAACAGAACACTGCCTGATTGGCCTGATATTGATATAAATGCAACATGCATTACAAAGGCGGGTTCCACAATCACCCTAATCTCTGACTCATGTACAGAGCTTCTTTGCCAGAACCAAGAGCCAAAACTCTCGACACCTAACACACAAAACCATCTTGTCACTGGCCCCAAAATTCTGAGCAGAACTCTGGTGAGGGACCAGCAGAACTCACAGGAAACCAACAGATCCCATACCAGGAATTTCCTCAGGTTTTCCTCCATCCTGTCGCTACATCTTCTGGGAAGGTTCAGAGGGAGTCCTGTTTACATGTGAAAATATGGTTTCCGTTAAAGTTACAACGGCAGAGTGGGAGAAGCACTGAGGAAATTCCTGGTACTGGTTTTATCTTTTAAGGTAAGTGAAAGTCAACCACTATAGCTCGTTTTTACTGCTTCTCAGGCTAGATGTGGAGTTGGCCTGTCAGTGATTGCTATACGCTGCCACTTGAATGCAAAGTGACCAAGAAATCCAATTGCTCCAATTACCACAGTCTTGATATTTATGGGATGGTAAGAGGGTATGGTCCAGCCAATATTAACAGCTGGACCATAATCACAGTTTGAATGTTTATTTCTCACAAGGCAGCTGGCCAAATGGTCAGGCTGATTGGTGGGCGCGACAAAATACTCGCAGCAAAAAGACACAGTTGGGGACTCTAAAGGCTGCTATCTGGCAATCAAGAGGCCACGATGGGATCGGAGGGTGGCCTGCAATCGGGAGAACTGTTGGGACATGGAAAATTGGAGCTGGAGGAGGGGAAAGCTTGTGATCAAGGCTAGAAGAGGCCAAAGTTTCCTCAAGATACCTGGGAGTACTCTTTCTGAAAGGGTTGGATCTTGTGAAACTCGCATCTCCAGCCTTCGCTTCACTCTTCCTCCCCTACCCATTATGGGGCAAAGTTTTAACATAGAGGTGAATAAATCATTACATTACTGCATGCAAGAGATTGCACATTGAAGAAATTTACAGGTCAGGTTATCCATCCATCGACTATTATAACTAATTATAAGATGATGCTTAAGGAAATTGATTTAGTTTATCACATCAGAATATTTTTTCCTAATGTATTATTAGCTTCATCCGGGCTGATTTATAACAAAGATACATTTACTTCTGACTCAGAAAAGGAGAGCGCTACTTTCACCTGAGTCAGAGATTCTCAGTTCAAGTCCTACTGCAGATACTTAGGCCTGCGTGACAGTGCAGCACTGGATGGTCCAATCGCACCTCCTGCTAACCTATCTTGGAACAACAGCGATGGCAGTTATGGACAAGCCAGGAGTCCATCTCATCAAAATACTTCCAACCGTAGGTTAAGGGAAAGTCACATGACAAAATGAGTAGAAAAATCTGAAATAGAATTTTAATCTTAGTGACCGTAGATTTCTAAACAATATGCAAATAGTTCTGATGAAGAATCACCACATGGAATGTAAAAGAGTTTTTTTTTCTTTACAGACAACAACAGGTCTGCTATGTATTTTCAATTTTTCAGATTTTATTCTAGCATTTTCAATTTTACTCTTTATCTGTAAATATAGGCAGAAGGTCAAGTATTGCAAATGTCACTGATGCGTATGTGCATTTAATTACATGAAGCATGCGTTCATCTGCTTTAGCTTGCCTTATATACCTGGGGGGTTTCTTTGTTAAACATACTGTTTGTGATTTCTGTACATTACCTTATTGAGGTTCATTACTATCTGGTCAAAAGCTGGTAAAATATTTGAGTTGCGGAACATGAACATACAGAACAGGGACCACAAACCTGTAAAGTCAAGTGAGAATAGAGAAGATAACACAACATTTTAACACTTAAGAACTGCACTTTGAGCATCTTTTAGCTTTTTAGTAAAGAAGTAAATTTAAAAAAAATAGAGAATGATCTACAGAACAGAGGGGTTGTTGTCACACAATGACACAGGCTACATTTAACAACCACTTAGGTCACTACATGCAGAAGTAATGCCACAGTTTACATGCATTGGCATCCTACTCACAGCAATGTGCAAGATGGGATAATGAGCTTAAAACAATGGTAATTAATACGCAAGAACAAAGGCTCAAAATTAAAAATGAACAGCAGGCTGCTTGCAGCCCCCATGTAAGACAGCATTAAGTCACTCTAATCCATTGCAATTCAGGATGGAACCCACAGTGCATATGCGATGGATAAGGGGTAGAGTTCAGTTCCTGAGAAACTGCGATACTTTCACCTGCAACAATTCTTTGTAGGATGATAAAGTAAGGGAAGTCTCTTAAGGACTGTGAGTGACTCCATCAGGTCCCTGGAGATCAGGTGTCAAAGTTGTCTATCAGATGCCTGAAAAGAAAAAAGGGCCACATTACTCAATGCTATTGTGAGACAGTTGTCATTGACTGATCAGGCCTTTTTACCAGGCTTTCACAGTCAATGAAACCACCTGAATAGATGAAAGAGAGACAGCCTCTGACAAACAAGAGACCATGGAATATTCATTGTGCATCTGTGAGGGAAAGATTAATGTATTAGAAATTAAAATGGGTTCAGAATGTATGATCTTGCTCTAACACTTGGCTAGACCTGTGTCACTGAACACTAGAGCCTGAAGTCAACAGACAATTCTGCCAAGGTAACTGAGAATCATTAAGCATTCTCTATTGTGTGTAGTGAATAATAAAACTTTCCCCTATTCTTTGCCTCAAGCCGACAATGAATAATTCTGGAGCCATTTGCAATGTTAACGGTACCTATCTGAGCCATCCATGCCTTTATGATAAGGATACAAATATGCATTTCAACACTCCGAACAGACACTGATTCACAGGCATTTGAAAGGACACCTGTCACTCAAATGAAGGACCTGTCAGTCTCAGATGTGTGACTCTGCCAAAGAAATAACCAGACAGATTATCTATACTTTTTCTTCTTTTCTTCAGATTATAACAGTTACGTTTGCCATAGAATGACAAGTGATTTACACTGGAAAATAGATTGTGTTTAAAGTAAAAAAAAAAGGCTATTCTCTTAGGCAGTCTTATTCTTCACAAGCTTACAACTGTATCAAATATGCTATCACAAATGTGATCTTTGCAGTGCTGAACGCCATTATGCTGGATATTATAAGCATTTAACCTGTTTGCTGACATAAAGGTGACATTGATAAGTTCATATCTCTGACGTCTAGTTCAAAGCAGTATTTGTGATAGAATTGCTCACCAGGAGCCCGTAGGCTGCGAGTCTGAGTACATTTCTCATAGCTACAGAAAGTTTAAATGCATAATTTAAAAGAAAAATTCAGAAAGCATTTGCATGACAAGAATAAACTTGTTCAATTTTTTTCTTGGCATATTTTATTTTAAAGTATTATAGCTATTACAGTTGGTCACAACAAATCATTATTATTCCCCATGTAAAAGTATTTCATTATATCCCTACCTGGAATTTATAAATGCTCATTCCCATGAGCTATACCATTTATTCACAATTATCTTAAATTGTTTAACCCTTTCATCAATACATTTTTAGTAGTGAAAAATATTCAGTGTGCCATTGAAGGCTGATTGGTCTGAGGTTCACATGGTATTTTATTATGTATTTAATGGAGAAGTTGTGATGTGGTGAACCTCTGCTTTTGGCATCAGGTCAACACATCATTAAGTAAAGTATCTCTCTTCCCCCTCAGTCATCACTTCCTCGGTAATAGAATTCAGGAATGAATAACTGGGAGTCATTGTTTTATTTATACAAGTCATTTAAACAAGAAAAAATAGACCATATTGTACAATAAATTATTGACCCATTAGCCCCAGTCCTGGAATATAAGCTCATACTAAAGGAATGGTTAAAACACTTAATATTAAAGAATGTATTGGGAAATTAAGATGGTCTAAGGCAATTATCCTTTCACACTGCTATTGCGAAGAATTAAAAAATCCCAGAAATGCTGGAAATACACTGCAGATCTGGCAACTACCGTGGTGAGAGCAACAGAATGAATGGGCTGAGTGTTCCAGTTCGCCATCGGCAGATTTGCAGGTGGGAGGTCTGTAATGTTCCCTGGTGACTTTCCCACCACCTTCTGTCCAACTCCGACTTGTCTGCAGGTTTTTTGGGGGGGGGGGGGGGGGGTGCTGAGGTCTAGGGGAAATGCCAATCTTTGCTCCAATTCAGGCACAAGTGGCCAATTACATGCCACATAAGGGATACTTCCTACTCGGCCTCGACTGAGATTGATGGGAGGGGTTCAGGGTCAGCAGAGATGCCGGCAAGTCACCCTACTCTGGTCTCTGGCATGGAGGGAGGGCCTTCTCCCTCAAGGGCCCGCTTTCCACATCGGGCACTCCCCACGCATCCGCCACCCAATCCCCTTCCTGGTGATCCTTTACTCCCTACCCCAACAAACCCGGCCTCTTCATCAACCCCACCCAGTCCCCATCAGACCTCACCTGCCTCAGACCTCCTGCACTTTCCTGATCTTGGAATCTGCAACTCAGAATCAGTCTACTATCTGTAGTACCAGTCCTGGCCACTGCTGTCACTGGCGCAGACAGGAGTGCAGAGTTGCTGGTCAATCAGATTGGTCAGGAGCTCCTTGAGGTGGTAATTCAGCCCGAGGGAGGGGCACAGGTCCCATCTTCAGCCAATAAAAAACACTTCAATATGGAGCTGCTATGATCAGCTGGAATGGTTATCCCGCAATCTGAAAACTCCCGCTCAGTGCTTCAAGTCAGTCACATTTTGTCAGAACTGCAAGAAATTAGACATTTCACTGTAGTTAACTGAGTTCACAGCCAGCAAGGAGGTTGCTTCCCGGGTTGGGAGTGGAGTTTTCAGCTGGGAAGGGAGGGCAGAAAAAAGGGAACCCATTAGCATCAGAGAAGGCAAAGCTGTCTGCTTATAAGAATTGGATATCTGTATATTAGTTGTGATCTTTCATTAACTTTTCATTAACATCTTTGGGGGTACAAGGTAGAATATGTAAGTAATAAAACAAAGAAAAATCATTTATATGTAAGGATGTTGGCTCCTTAATCCAAATTGTATGAGAGTGGTGACTCTGCTCAAAACCTTTGTACCTCTGAATATAGTCCAAGCATAAACAGAAGCTTTTTCACAACTGTTCTCATGTTACTGGATAAATAATTGAGGCAAGGATTTTCTTTATTTGGCCCAGCCTATCGCGCAGTTGACACTTAACTGTCCATTCTATCTCTGGAGTGGGAGAGAAGCAATAAATGCCAGCCTTATGAGTGATGCCCATGTCCTGAGAGTGAAATTTTAATATAACCAAGGGTTGCATCTTTGGTCAAATTCATTCATAGTCCCAGGTTGTAAATAATAGATTGGATATAATTTCCAGGTAGGTGAGGGAGTTGGGATGAGAAGTGTTGATCTGCTCGCTCCCATCCCTGCCATTTCAAGACGGTGACACCTCTCGCTAGATCGTCACATTGTGTATGGGGCAGCAGACCATGACAATTATGAGGCATAAATCAGAGAATATTGCAGAGGCTCACCTGCACAGTCCAAGCATCAAAATCACATTTTAATCAAACCAATAATCTGCTCATTGGAGACCCCAGTAGATGACTGACTCTCGTTGAAACACATCATAGTGTCATGTGAGAGTGCCTTTAAGAAATGGGTGTTTATAAATGGTTGTGTATATAAATATCTGTAGTGAGAGTACCTTTAAGTAATGGATGTTTACTACTGCAGTGATGTCAGTGAGTGGGTGGAGCTGGGCTGTCTGTCAGCTTTTTACTTTTTTTGAGCAGGCTTCAGGGTGTGTTTTAGTTTTGTTTTCTGTGTTGGAGCTGAAGCCAGACCAAGCAGATGTACTGCTGTTCTCTGCCATCAAAAGACTATCTCTTGATCATTTGGTGAATTCAGAATTATAAATGTTTTCAATGGTTACTTTAACCTGATGCACTTCTGATAAAGGTTTTGTTTTTCAGTCGTATGGATGTTAAAAAGGAAAGCTTAAAGGTTTACTTAATGTTGTAGTCTTTGGGGGTTGTATTTGAATTAATGGTTGCTAAGATGTTCACTGTATGTTTTAAAAAGGTTAACTTGAGTTCATAGAATAAACATTGTTTCTCTTTAAAAAATGCTTTCCCATTTCTGCTCTACCACACCTGTAGAGTGGGCTGTGTGCTCCCCAAACCACAATCTCGTAAAAGTTGTGGGTCAGGTGAACTCCATGATACATTTTGGAGTTCTCTAAACCCTGGCCCATAACAAATTGGGGGCTCGAGGGGGATAAAAGTCTATCTATTGGATTGGCTAAATGAACTTAATGACAGTGAGGGGTGAGCATATAGTGGGTGCTTATCAGATGTGGTATTCTAGTTTAAGTGGGGAGTGTGTTGTGAACAATGGGTCTTTCAGAGGCTCTGAAGTTTTTGGGGGTGGAGACGTCACACGCAGTACCTTACGAACAGAGACTAAAAGCAGACTGTTAGATTTGGCAAAAACATTGCAGTTAACATTACCTGACAAAATGAGAAAAGATGAGGTAATTATGGCAGTGGCTAAGCATTTAAAGTTACCTGAGATACAGTTTGACTCATTGGAAATGGCAAAAATTCAGTTGCAAATTAAACAAATGGAACATGAGAAAGAATTAAAGCAGCTTGAATACGAAAGAGAGAGAGAGAGGAAAAAGAAAGAGAAAGAGAGAGGAAAAAGAGAGAGAAGATAGGAAAACAGAAAGAATAGCACTAGCAGAACAAAAAGAAAGAGAAAGGGAGATACAGATCCGGGAAAAAGATAAAGAGAGAGAGTTTGAACTTCAGAAAATGGCCATGAAACATGACAGTCAGTTGGCAGACGTAAAGGGAAACGTACAGTTGGATGATAGTGATGAGGATAGTGATAAAGAGCGTCATAGTCGAAGGCTTGGTGGGGCTCTATTTAAATATGTCAAAGCATTGCCAAGGTTTGATGAGCAGGAGGTAGAAGCCTTTTTCATTTCATTTGAGAAGGTGGCTAAACAAATGAAATGGCCACAGGGCATGTGGGTATTACTGATTCAAACAAAGCTGATAGGTAGAGCTAGTGAACTGTTTGCATCACTACCGGAAAAGGTATCTGGGTCGTATGAGGAGGTGAAAAAAATCCATCTTAGGTGCTTATGAACTAGTGCCTGTAGCCTCCAGACAAAGGTTTAGAAATTTAAGGAAAGAATTTGGTCAAACATACATGGAGTTTGAAAGGATCAAACAGAGTAATTTTGATAGGTGGATAAGGGCTTTGAAAATAGACCAAACGTATGAAGCTCTCAGAGAAATTATACATTTGGAGGGGTTTAAAAATTCAATCCCTGATGTAGTGAGAACTCATGTGGAAGAGGAGAGGGTTAAAACTGTGAGGTTAGCAGCAGAAATGGCAGATGATTATGAATTAATTCATAAATCAAAGCTTGGTTTCCAACATCAGTTTCAGCCTGTGAGGGATAGAAATTGGGGACATGAGAAATACTTCAAGTGGCAAAGGTAAATGTGGTCTGATGGGAGATAATAAGGACAGTGTACCTCAGATTAAAAAATAAATCCAGGAGGGTGGAAAAGAAATGAAAAGTTTCAAATGTTTTCACTGTAATAAACTAGGCCATGTAAAATCATAGTGTAGGTGGTTGAAGAAAAGCACTGGGAAGGCTGATGTGGTAAAACAGGAAAAGACAGTGGGGTTTGTGAAAGTGGTAAAGGAAAGCCCAAATGAAGTGAAGGAGTTGCAAAAGATTGTACAGCCTGATCAAGAGGTGATTGATAAGAAGGTGCCAGATCACTTTAAAGAATTTACTTGTGTGGGTAAAGTTTACTCATGTGTATCAGGAGGAGCAGGAAAAAAAGTCACAATTTTAAGAGATATGGGAACGAGTCAATCTTTAATGGTAAGAGATGAGGAGTTATGTAGTTTGGGAAGAATGTTGCCAGAAAAGGTGGTAATATGTGGAATTCAGGATGAGTGGAGTACTGTTCAATTATATAAGGTAAGGTTGGAAAGTCCAGTGAAGAGTGGTGAAGTGGTAGTAGGAGTAATCGAGAAACTATCTTGTCAAGGAACACAGTTCATCTTGGGTAATGATATAGCTGGATCGCAGGTGGGAGTGATGCCTACTGTGGTTGATAAGCCAGTAGAAAATCAGACAACTGAAGTGTTGAAGGACGAATATCCTGGGTTTTTTCCAGATTGTGTAGTAACCTGGTCGCAAAGTCATAGGTTAAGACAAGAGGATAAATCAAAGAGTGAAGATGAAGTTGAAGTGCAAGTATCAGAAACGATTTTTAATCAGATGGTTGAAAAAGAGCAAGAACAGGTGGAGGATGAGGCGGATTTTTTAGTTCAGGAAAATTGGAGGAGTTACAACAAAAAGATATCGAAATAAAACGGATATATCAGAAAGCATACACAGAAGAGGAATCTGCGTGCACACCAGAATGTTATTAACGTAAAAGTGAAGCCTTGATGAGAAAGTGGAGACCTTTACATATGCAGGCGGATGAAAAGTGGGCAGACGTTCATCAAGTAGTATTGCCGGTAGGGTATAGAAAGGAGGTGTTGTGAGTTGCACATGATGTACCAGTGGGAGGTCATTTGGGAATAAGGAAAACTCAAGCTAAAATCCAGAAACATTTTTATTTGCCTGGACTACATAAAGATGTAGTTAAATTTTGTCAATCATGTCACACATGTCAAGTGATAGGGAAACCTAAAGCAGTGATAAAACCAGCGCCCTTAATACCCATTCCAGCATTTGAGGAACCTTCTACAAGGGTCCTAATTGATTGCGTAGGATCGCTTCCTAAAACAGAAAGTGCAAATCAATATCTTTTGACTATAATGGATGTGTCTACTAGGTCTCCAGAGGCCATTCCAGTACGTAATATTACAGATAAAAAGATCGTGGAGGAATTACTTAAATTCTTTACTAGATATGGACTACCCACAGAAATCCAATCAGGTCAAAGATCAAATTTTACCTCAAGGTTATTCAAAGAAGTTATGGATAGCTTAGGAATAAAACAATTTAAATCAACTGCATACCATCCAGAATTGCAGGGAGCATTAGAAAGGTGGCATCACACATTAAAGACAATGTTGAGGGCTTATTGTCAAGATTATCCAGAGGATTGGGATAAAGGAATTCCATTCGTACTGTTTGCAATTAGGGATGCACCTAATGAGTCAACCAAATTTAGTCCTTTTGAACTAATTTTTGGTCATGAGGTAAGAGGACCACTTAAATTGATTAAGGAAAAATTGGTGAGTGAGGAATCGGAAATTACATTATTGGATTACCTGTCAGATTTTAGGGAACGATTAAATAGAGCAGGTGAATTGGCTAGACAACATTTAAAAGTAGCACAAAATGTGATGAAACGGGTTGCGGACAAGAAATCCAAAGTTTGTAGTTTTGCCTGTGGAGATAAAGTTTTAGTGATGATACCAGTGGTAGGTGAACCTTTAAAAGCAAGGTTTTGTGGACCTTATCAGGTTGAAAGGAAATTATGTGGTAAAGACACCAGATAGAAGGAAGACTCACTGAATATGTCATGTGAATATGCTTAAAAGGTACTTAGAAGCCCCCCACCCCAGCGATTCTCCAGCCCACGATGGGCCTAGTGGCTGCCCGTTTTCGGCCAGTCCCGCCAGCGTATATTACACCAGGTATTTGCCGACGGGACCTGGCTGCGTGGACGGCCTCCGGGGTCCTCGGGGGGGGGGGGGGGGGTCGCGGGGGGATCTGGCTCCAGGAGGTGCCCCCACGGTGGCCTGGCCCTCGATCGGGGCCCACTGATTCGCGGGCGGGCCTGTGCCGTGGGGGCACTCTATTCTTCTGCGTCGGCAGCTGTGGTCCTTCGCGATGGCCAGCACAGAGATGAACCCCTCCTGCGCGTGCACTGGGATGATGCCAGCACACGCTGGCGCTCCCGCGCATGCACCAACTCGTGCCGACCGGCGGAGGCCCTTCGCCGCTGGTTGGCGTGGCAACAAGCCCCTTCCCCGCCGGCATGGCGCAAACCACTCCAGCACCGGCCTAGCTCCTGAAGGTGCGGAGGATTCTGCACTTTTGGGGCGGCCCAACACCGGTGGTTCACTCCATTCCTTCGCACCGGAGTTGCCCGCCCCGCCGATTCCCACAGAATCCCGTCCAAGATGTTCACTGTATGTTTTAAAAAGGTTAACTTGAGTTCATAGAATAAACATTGTTTTGCTTTGAAAAATACTTTTGCATTTCTGCTGTACCACACCTGTACAGTGGGCCGTGTGCTCCCCATACCACAATCTAGTAAAAGTTGTGGGTTAGGTGAACTCCATGATACACTTTGGGGTTCTCTAAACCCTGGCCCATAACAATAGATCATAGAATTTACAGTGCAGAGGGAGGCCATTTGGCCCATCGTGTCTGCACCGGCCTCTTAAAAGAGAACCCTACTTATGACCACACCTCCACTCCATCCCCGTAATCCAGTAACCCCACCTAACCTTTTGGACACTAAGAGGCAATTCAGCATAGCCAATCCACCTAACCTGCACATCTTTGGATTGTGGGAGGAAACCGGAGCACACGGATGAAACCCACGCAGACACGGGTAGAACGTGCAAACTCCACACAGTCACCCGAGGCTAGAATTGAACTCGGGATCCTGGAGCTTTGAGGCAGCATTGCCATCCACTGTGCCACCGTGGCGCCCTGTCATATCAGCCTTTGTCTGTGGATTTCTCAATGGCACCATGAGCCATCTCTTCAGCTGGTATTATTGCCTCCAAGAAGCCAATCCTCCAAAAGCGGTGGTGGACAGAGCATCAAAACTAACAAGGCTACTCCCAGGAGAACGGGCACACGCCTGTATGATCCTTTGACAAAGATCACACACAAATTTAACACTGATAGAATGAAAACCTTTCTGATTGACAAATGCCCAGATGGAGCTTTGATGTCCACATGCAGGCAATTTATCACACCTTGAACTATGAGGGATCGAGCAACACATGTGAAGCTTCTGGCTTTCCCAGCCTTACTAACATCATTGGTGTTGAAGGAGATAAAGTCATTTGCTCACCTATATTTCACATCCATGACTACATTCATTCAATTGTGAGCTAAAGTATTATCACTGGTTGGGCAGCACGGTGGCACAGTGGGTCAGCCCTGTTGCCTCACAACGCTGAGGTCCCAGGTTCGATCCCAGCTCTGGGTCACTGTCCGTGTGGAGTTTGCACATTCTCCCCGTGTTTGCGTGGGTTTCACCCCCATGACCCAAAAGATGTGTAGAGTAGGTGAATTGGCCATGCTAAATTGCCCCTTAATTGGAAAAAATTAATTGAGTACTCTAAATTTTAAAAAAACTTTAAAAAAAGTATTATCACTGGAGTAGTAATCCAGAGACTCAGGGTAATGCTCTGGGGACCTGGGTTCAAATCCCACCATGGCAGATGGTGAAATTTGAACCCAGTAAAAATCTGGAATCAGAAGTCAAATTATGAGGGTGGCACGATGGCACAGTGGTTGGCAATGCTGTCTCACAGTGCCAGGAACCTAGGTTCAATTCTGGCCTGGGGTGACTATCCGTGTGGAGTTTGCAAGTTCTCCTCATGTTGTGTGGGTTTCCTCCGGGTGCTCCGGATTCCTCCCACACTCCAAAGACGTGCAGTTTTGGTGGATTGGCCATGCTAAATTGCCCCTTATTGTCCAACAATTGGGTGGGGCTACGGGGATATGAGATTGGGCCTAGTCATGGTGCTCTTTCAGAAGGTTGCTGCAGACTCGATGGGCTGGATGGCCTCCTTCTGCCCTATGGAGATTCTATGAGATGACCTTGAAATCGTTGTCACTTGTTGTAAAAATCCATCTAGTTCACTAATGTCTGTAGGGAAGAAACTCTACCATCCTTACCTGGTCTGATGCTCTTTTATAACCACAGTGTGTTTAACCAATATACGGTGGACAAATGATCACACAGGTAGTTTAGTAAAATTATAGTTTATTTAACATACACAAGGTTACGTACTTAATTAATCACACGTTCATACATATTAGACTATAAATGAATACACAAACAACCTGAATTTAACTTCCAGGGACCAGGAAACACAGAGTAGATTTGCCCTATCTGGATTCTAGTAGTCTGGTAGCTCTGAAATTCTGTAGGTAGTCTGTGTTCTATTGTCGTCCTCTGTGGATGGTGTGGACTCTGCTTGGCTGGTGAATTCACAGTTGTTGATGTGGCAGTCGAGAGAGAGTGAGTGAAGGCCTGCGCTGCCTGTTAACCGGCTTGGGATTCCCTGCCCCTTTTGTGGACGGTCTCTGGGTCGCTGTCAATCAATTGATCAAGGCTCCATCCCCCTGATCGGTCACGTCCAATCAGGGCCTGCCACATTGATTTTGGGGTAGGCACACAGTGGCCAACCCTGGGAGTGTTTCGAGCAGGGGCTTGGTACCATGGGTCTGGTAGACAATGTGATTGACAGGATAGTCCTATTGTTCCTTTAATTGCCTTTCAATGGGCTTTTGCAGGTGTGAATTTCTGCATAAAGTCTGGGCTGCCATTCATATATTTGCAAGCTGCAGCCTGTCTGTGTTCAGGTTTGGCCGGATTTCCCAACACTCTTTGTGGGAGGCCATTTTAGATGGCCGCAGGTCTGACCTACGTGTGACTGCAGACCCACAGCAATGTGGCCAACTCTTAATAATGCCCTCTGGAATGACTCAGCCAACCATTCAGTTCAAGGGAAATTAGGCATCGGCAATAAATTTTGGCCCAGCCAGTGTAACCCACATCCCAAAACCCAAAATGCTTTTTTAGATCGGCCACAAATGTCTCTGTCTGATGCCTGGAATGCCCCCGATGCAAGTTCATGGCCACTGTCATCATGAGGGTGCAGGCATAGGGTAGCCACCAATGCAATTTAAACTAATCTCTCCAGCCAACAATTCACAAAGCAATTCGCTGTCTCCCTGGAGAAAAGATACAGACACTGTCAGAGCTGAAGGTAATTCAATTCTTTGCCTGCAGATTCTCTGCATAATATACTATATTCCCACACATTGGACTACCTACTTGTTGTCTGTTCCGTCTGCTGAACGTAGGAATTTCAAATACTGGAATGGTGATGCGACTCGGCCGGTAGATACCGGGAGAGGCTTTTCCCGGGATTCCCGATGGTTGTTACGCCTCGGGAGGTCTAACCAGATCTTGCGAGACGTCGCGATTTGGATCCCGCCCACAATGGGGGCAGTCCACACTTGCACAGTTAAGTGAGTTTAAAAACCCACGTAACTATGTCTACACCAGGTTGAATGTCCACCTGGTATCTACTGACCTTGCCGAGGAGACCCCAGCCAGGTGCCGTTTAGCACTGGTCCCCATAAATGGAATGATCGGAGGCCTGGGTGGTTGGCCTCTGGGCAGGGTAGCACCCTGACACAGCTGGTGCTACCCAGGCACCTTGGCAGTGTCAGCATACTGCCAAGGCAGTGCCAGTCGGGTACCCTGGGATAGCCACCTGGGTGCCACCCTGGCATTTCCAGGGTGCACAGTTGGCACAGCCAGGCTGGAAGGGGGCTACCAGGGTGTCAGGCTGGCATTTGTCCTACACCAGGAATCGGGCCCCAGGGTGCGCTGCCCGTGTGAGACGTGGTGCAGGGGGTCATAGGAGCCTCCTATCGGTGAATTGTTTCAATGGGGGGATCTGAGGATCACCTCAAGGGGTCGAGAGATCGGGGCACCCCGATCTCTTCCTGCACTGAAGAGCTCCACTTGTCTAACGTGATCTCGCGAGACTCCGCGATGTGAATCCCACCCATTGTGGGGTGTGGTGATATGCATCACTGTAAATACACAAGGGGTTACTGTAAATACACTAAGACTAAGTAAACACTAGAAGGAGCACCAGAGACATTATGACATGCAGACATACAGCTAATGAACACATAGAATCGGACACGACCAATGGGCAGTCAAGACACCCAGAGGTGACACTACCACAAGGGGGCAACCCATATAAAAGGACAGGGCACACATGCTCTTTCTCTTTCCACAGGCGACACTCAGAGAGAAGGACAGGGACAGATCAGAAACATCACACCCACCTCATGGCTTAGAGCAGACATGTTAGTTAGACGGAATTACTACAGCAAGATTAGCAGGAGAATCGAACTCAAGTAGGAGAATTGTTAACTTTTCAATAAATGTGTAATACCTATCTCCAAGTCTGAACCTTCCTTTGTCAGAGCATACATCAAGGAAGCAGCTTATGCTACATGAAGAAGCATAACACAACATAGGGAGGGTCACTTTCTGGAAAATCTGCATACTAGAGTGAGACAGCTAGTCTCATTCTAAAATCATTCCCGAGATCTGACTAAGGCTGGGATCCAACCTCCTCGCCTTGGAGACCTTGGGCGATCACTGTTCAGTGCGGGTCTCCACAAATGGGAATCAGATGGAACGGCACACCCGGGGATCAGAGGTCTCCAGATGCTTGCACTCTGGGACGGGTGGAACCCTGTCACTTCTGGTGCCATGCAGACACCCCAGCACTGCCAGTCTGGCAGCATGCCAATGTCACCTGGGTGCCAGCCTGGCACTGCCAAGGTACACAGGTGGCACCGCCAGCTGACAGGGGTGCTGTCAGGGTGCCAGGCTGGAACTGCCAAGGTGCCAAGCTGGCATTTTCCGCGCAGTGGGAATTGGGACTAGGGGCTTCCTGGGCGGGTGGGGGGCAGGGCCGAAGATCCCCTTATAGGTGAGTTGAGGATTGTGGGGGGAGGGGGGGGGGGGGGGTTGTATTGGGGGGTCTAGCGAGCACAGCTCCTCAGTGCAGAAAATGGGACTAAGTGCGGCCTCGGCCGCGGATTCCCTGCTGAGGCCCCCATTCAATAGCGTGGTGTTTGTCAGCGCTTCGAGCACCGGGAAACACCCGACTAATCGCGTGCGCTATGTGAGTATGTTCCCATTCGGGTAGATTATGCCCTATGTGTTTAGCTTCAGTAATATTATGTCGCTAATGTGAGAAGCCAGGGGCTCAAGCAGGAAGGTGGTATGTTTTGGAGTTCAGTTTCAATCTATCTGGGAACAGACGAGCAGCCTCTCTCAAAGCAGTGTATCCAAGATATATCTTTGCAGCAAGTATTCCTGGGTGGGCTAACTGTATTTCAAAGTGGATCTTGACCTGAGACGGATTTTGCGTGAATGGAGATAAAAATTCAAAATTAGTGTTTCATTTTGTTGTTAAGCATTATTTAACTGATAATTGTAAGCTTTTTTCTTCATGATGTTAAAGTTAGTAATATTGTGTTAGTAATAAAGGTTGTTTCGATATACTGTGGGCTGGATTTTCCAAAAATGGGGCTATGTCCTCACGCCGGCGTACAAACGCTGGCATTTCACTCCCCAGTTTCCTGCAAAAAATAACGAGTAATTCACTTACCTGCAGGGGGCTAGCAGGGACCCGTCGGGAAGCTCGCAGCTTTGGTTGCGGATATGGGCCTCCGCATTTCCGGTTCCGTGTCTGTACATGCGCGCGGTGGCAGTCTCCAGCAGCCGAGCCGAGCGCCATGCCGGACTCGGACTGCAGACCATCACAAAGAAACAAGGTCCCCCTGATCAGCCCCTTCATCGGACCGACCCGATCGATGCCCCGGTTGCCCATAAGGCCCCCCGCCCCCCCCCGGTGCTGGATCCCCCGCCTGCCACCAGGGCGGCCACGGACTGTGTTTCCTCCAGGCACTCCTGTTTCCTCCCACAAGTCCTGAAAGACGTGCTTGTTCGGTGAATTGGACATCCTGCAATCTTTCTTCTGTACCTGAACAGGCGCTGGAGTGCGACGACAGGGGGTTTTCACAGTAACTTCATTGCCGTGTCAATGTCAGCCTACTTGGGACAATAAAGATTATTATTATTAGCTGTCTATCAGTGTCAAAACTGTTTCTCATTTATACTGATGATTTTGATTAATTATAATAACAAAAATAATGAGATCATGAAGCTTCACAAGTCAATTTGAGGATGAATTGTAACTTCCTGATCACTGCTGTTGAGAGTGGGTGGATGAGCTGCACAAGCACGTATTCCAAATTACCATCTCAACGTGGATCGCTGGTTTATCAAGGTAGGTTCTGGAGCAGGGGCTCTTGTTGCTGTTGGTTCCACCAAGGTAATTTCAGTACTTACTTCAAAGTGCCCCCTTCTGCTGTTCCTCCAGTTTCTATTGAATGCATATATAATCATAGCAGCAGAAAACCTCAATTTGTCAAAAGAGTTGTGATTGGGGAGGCTTCACTTTACGAGACTGAGTTACGTCACATCGGACCTGCATCACAGGCTCAGAATTGCCAGGTTACCTCAAGGTCACAAACACCTTTAACATTTACCTTACTGGGCCTTTCTAAGCAGTGTTGAGAAGGTCATGAACATGAACCAATCAGCTGTGTGCAGATACATTAAACAAGTCATGGATGGATTATTTTCTAGGGCAAGAAATTTATGGCACAAAAATCAATTCACCAGTGCCCTTATTTTCAATGCTAATAGTGACAATCTACATCCAAATTAATGTTTGCACTGTGCGCACCGTGTGCTTCTGGTGTGGAATGTGCAGGTGCCATTTTCACTTTCCTCTCTCTGGATAATGTCTTTTCTTAACATCACAGAGATGGACATGTGTTCAGCAGCAGGAAGGACCCAGCATTATTGCTATTTAATCAGATCATCAACAACTCAGATTAATTGCGGAGTCATTTCTATTGACTGCTGCTGAGCTGATGGAAGTATCTGGTGGTTTGTATTGTCATTTAACGTTGCTGAGTCTACAGAGAGCGGTGTGGCACATGGTGAAAGCATTGGTTCTGAATTTTAAGGGTTCTGCTCAAATCATTTGTTCCCTCCTGGGTGCAGTAGTCTTCATCTCCAGTGACCTGCAACATGAACAGCTAGACTCAGCAGAGGTGACACAGAGATGAACAAGCTGCTGGAAAGGGAGGAGGAGGAGGAGGAGGGGGAGAACCGCCCTCAGAGAGAGGCCCATTCATCTTGGATCTTCAGGAAACAATTCTGCTACCTCAACTTCAGCAAAGAGCAGCCCATTGGATGCTTCCATTTCATTAAATGAAATCGACCACCTTTTTCAGAGAGATTTATCACCTCAATACAGACTGAGGATGGTAATTGCAGTCGAGGCAATTAACTTCATCATTTTAAGCTCATTCCAGCTGGAGCAAGGACATCTCCAACATCTCACAGCTTGCCATCAACTAGGTTGCTACTTCATATGCAGAACGAGAGCATGTTACTTTCTCTTTTTCCAGATGGAAGCAGGCAGAGTGTACACGTGGCTTCATCAGAATTGCCATCTTCTTGTGATACATGGTGCTGTTAACTATACACACATTGCTATGCAGACGCTGCGTGATCTCTTCAGCTGTTTCATTTCCACCCTGTCTATGACTTCAGGGGCTGTTTAGCACACTGGGCTAAATCGCTGGCTTTGGAAGCAGACCAAGCAGGCCAGCAGCACGGTTCGATTCCCGCGACAGCCTCCACAAACAGGCGCCAGAATGTGGCGACTAGGGGCTTTTCACAGCAACTTCATTGAAGTCTACTCGTGACAATAGCGATTTTCATTTCATTTTTCATTTCATTTATGGCAGCTCCAACACCATGTCCTCCATCAGTACAAGGATATACAGATGTGCCTGTCACCCACCAGTTGATCCTGTTGCTGGCAGTCGGTGCCATAGTATTCTGCAAAAGAGGGAAGTGTGTTAGTTAGAGTGGTACAATGTGTTTGAGTTATGTGCCTATCATAATTGAAAAGCTGGCAAGGAGCATAAGCTGTGAGATGTGGGTATGAGGTCTGAAGCAGTGCTAAGTGTGCAGGGGTGGTGCAGCTATGAATGTGACCTATGAATCACAGTTGATAGAGATTTTTAGTAAGTGAGTTAAGGGAGTGCGGTGAATGGACCAATTTGGGAGACTCAGGGTCCAGCTTTAAGGTATAGGGCGGAATTCTCCGCACTCACGACGGGGCGGAGAATAGCGGACGGCGTAAATTTTTACGGCCACGCTGGTCTGACGCCCTCCCGCTATTCTCCCCCCCCCCCCCCACGGCCGCCTCCTGACACGAATCGCTGCTCGCCGTTTTTTTACGGCGAGCAGCGATTCTCAGCTGGCCGATGGGCCGATTTCCAAGGCCTTTACGACCGTTTTTATGAACGTAAATCATACCTGGTCTGACCGTTCGTAAAAACGGCCGTAAAGTCCCGATCTGGGGAACCATGGCACCGGTTGGCACGGCAGTACCACGGCCGTGCCAAGGGTGCCATGGGCCTGCGATCGGTGGGCACCGATCGCGGGCATCGGGTACTTACCCCGCGCACTCTTTCTCCTTCCGCCGCCCCGCTGTATCCATTCGCGGGGCGGCTGAGGGACATACCGGCCCGCGCATGCGCGGGTTTCACGCATATGCATGATGACGTCATCCGCGCATACGCGGGTTGGAGTCGTCTAATCCGTGCATGCGGGGCTGACGTCATCTGATGCGTCAGCCGTCGCTAACTCTGGCTAGTGGGCTTAACGAAATTCGTTACGCCCGCGATGCCGGAGTTCACGGCCGCGGGATGCTAGCCCCGACCGGGGACCAGAATCGGTTCCAGGTCGGGGGGGCGGAGGCGGCCGTAAAACACGGCCGTTTTCGTCGCAGCCTTTCGTCGCGGCGGCCGTTGGGGAGAATCGCGCCCATAGCCTTTCAAGGTTAATTCACTTGTGTGAGATCAGTGAATTTCTTCCTGCACTGAACCCTGGCCCTCGGTTTACACTGCCCACATTGACATCAATGGCTATCTGGGCCCAGTACGACCTTCACAAAGCTTGCCTGAAGGTTCACATGGTCCCTGTGGCTAGAGAACATTTCTCCCCCTGATCCCCTCACATATCAACAGAAAACATGTCCGCAACATTAGCTTTACACCCAGGCAGCAAGAAAACTTACCCCTTTTGATGATAATCGGGCTGTTTTTTTGAAAGAAAATCAAATTCTGGAACAGACCAACCCTTGAAGAAATCAATGGCCTGTATTTTGTGGTTTGATACACAAAAAAAGGTGCTTGCTGTTTTTCCCAACAAAATGTGGGTTCTCTCGAGCTGATCAGCCTGCTGTCCCCTGTAGAAACTGTGAGCAGCTACACAATGGGGCAAGAATCAAGTTGAAGAAGCTTCACTCAGTCAAGTGAAGTCTAAACCAGAAAATATAAAGCAGGAAATATCAATTAGATTTAAATAATTCACGAAAAGGGTAATTAAGATTTAGAAAGACAGATAAAATTGATAGAGAAACAAAAGAAACAGTAAATATTCACAAAAAAATATTTAATTTATTAAAAGCTCTCCTACACTTCTGGAGGAATGCTGGTCCACACTTGTAAAATTAAAATTCTGGACTCATGAAAATTGTTTGGCAGTAATTATCAAATTGTTAAAAAATAGTTTACACCTGAGAGCATTAGCCCAACTTTTTCTGGTGTCTTCAATGGGGAACTACTGAGAAAGTACCCTGAGTTCAGTTCATTGCATTTGATCTCAGTACTAGTCTATCGGCAGGGATTTATACATTGCATCCTTTGGGAAAATGGGATATATCTCTGACAGTAAACTCAGGATTTCTGTGTTTAATATGCAAATGCAGATACCAGAAGTTGCTGTTTTGATTTTTTTCCAGGATGGTTGTGAGCACTGTTAAGTTCACTGTGATTTCAGTCACAAAATCTGACTATTATTACTTGAATAATGCTGGATACTTGCTTTCAGACGTTTCTGGGTCATCTGACTTTTCACTTTCTGCTTCAAGTAGGTGATAGCTATATACCAAAGATAAAGTTGCTTATAAATGTAGATCTGCATAAAGATCTGCATACTTACTACATTTTACTGAGTTCAGCTGATGACTCTTATCAAAAGCAAATCATTTAATAGAACAGATTGTTCCCAGTAATAAGGATGAAGGTAAAATATAAAAAAAATATTTTGAGATCAGAGCTTTTGTACTAGACAGGAAATACATTCTATAATGAAAGGTTATCTTTATAAGTTTAATCTGAAAGTCCATGACAGGTTGTAGCTTCCTGACTGGTAAGTTCAACTTAATTGCATTCAATTAAAATTCCCTATTATCTTCTGCAAAAATAACATTGGCCAAACTATTTACCCTTTCCTTAGTTTAGAGTTTCTTGCTGTAACTTATGCAGATGTACACTGCTGCTGGTTGGGTGCCAGTCACTGCCATTTAGATTTCATGATGTGGACCTGAGGAAGGAGCAGTGCTCCGAAAGCTAGTGTTTGACGCAAACACGTTGGACTTTAGCCTGGTGTTGTAAAACTTCTTACTGATTTAGATTTCAGTAAGACAGAAACATGTTGGCACTGTCTGACTCCTTTTTATCCGGAATTGGAGCAGTGCGCAAACTTTTAAAAAATATATATTTTTTACGGAATGTGGGCTTTGCTGACATTTGTTGCCCACCCCTAATTGCCCTTGAGATGGTGGTGGTGAGCTTTCTTCTTGAACCGGTGCAGTCCCTGTGGTTTGGACACACCCACTGTGCTATTAGAGAGGGAGTTCCAGGAATTTGACCAACTGACAGTGAAGGAACGGCAATATATTTCCAAGTCAGGATGCTGAGTGACTTGGAGGGGACCTTCCAGGTGGTGGTGTCCCATGTAGCTGCTGCCCTTGTCCTTCTAGATGGTAGTGCCTAAGAAGCCATGATGAGTTCCTGCGGTGCATCTTGTAGGTGGTGCACACTGCTTTTACTTTTGTTGGTGGTGGAGGGAGTGAGTGTTTGTGGAAAGGATGCCAATCAAGCGAGCTGCTTTGTCCTGGATGGTGTTGAACTTCTTGTGTGTTGTTGGAGCTGCATTCATCCAGGCAAGTAGGGAGTATTTCATCACACTCCTGACTTGTGCCTTGTAGGTGCTAGACAGGCTTTGGGGAGTCAGGTGAGTTACTCGCTGCAGGATTCCTAATCTCTGACCTGCTGTTGTAGTCACAGTATTTATATGGCTAGTCCAGTTGAGTTTCTGGTCAATGGTAACCCCCAGGATGTTGATAGTGAATTCAGTGATGGTGATGCCATTCAAGGAATTCAGTGATGGTGATGCCACTGAATGTCAAGGGCTGATGGTTGGAGAAGATCATTGCCTGGCACTTATGTAGCATGAATGTTACTTGCCCGAGCCTGGATATTGTCTGGATCTAGCTGCATTTCCACATGGAATACCTCAGTGTCTGATGTGTGACAAATAGTGCTGAACATTATGCAATCATCAGTGAACATTCCCACATCTGTCCTTATTTTGGAAGGAAGGTCATTGATGAAGCAGTAGAAGATGATTGATACCAGGACACTACCCTGAGGAACTTTTCATGTGGCTGGATCATTAGTGAATGGGGAGCAAAGAATTTAGAATTTGATTAAAAACCAGGTTTGACACTGAACTGAATTTAACCCCTAGAACAGGGTGAAACTATGTCCTCCGATAAGTTTCACTTTATTTCACTGGGAATCAGTTTGAGCCAGCCCCCCAGGAGCACACATTGCAAAATTGGCTATGCTTTTTTCAAAAATATTTTTTTTCCAATTAAGGGGCAATTTAGCATGGCCAATCCACCTAGCCCACACATCTTTGGATTGTGGGGAGTAGAGGGGGGGGGGGGGGGGCGAAACCCATGCAAACACGGGGAGAATGTGCAAACTCCACACAGACAGTGACCAATAGCCGGGATCGAACCTGGGACCTCAGCGTCGTGAGGCAGCAATGCGAACCACTGCGCCACTGTGCTACCCGGCTCTGCTTTTTAATTAGAAAATTGTATTCTACACATGTCCTACTAGGCTCTGACCAGGGTTCACAATGCCCATTTAGTGTTGGTGCAAAGTCAAAATTGCTCTGTATTGTTGCTGAATGTGTTGTTTAATTGCAACCTAAATCAAACACAGTGTGCTAAAATTATATGTTTATAATTTTATTGCAACTTTCACACTGTGGAAATCTTCCTTTCATTACACAGTTCCCAGTTTGCAGAGCAATAAACGTGCATGTAAATTTATATTTAAATATCTATGTCCAAGAATATTTAGAATTGCATACAATATTTCATTACCAGTTTGCGTTTGTTTAAACTTAGAATTATAAAGAATGTATCGCACAGAAATAGGTCATTGGGCTCAACTGTTCTCAGTTTATGGGTCACATGAATTTCCAACCAGCCTATTTCATCAAACACTCGTAGCATCAATTTCTATTTTTTTATTTCACAGATTTATCTAACTTCTCCTAAAGTGTATTTGCCTCAACTTTCGCATCCCCCCCAGTGTGGGAGACGGTAACAGCACCGGCCAGTGTGGGAGATGGTCAGAGCACTGGTCAGTGTGGGAGACGGTCACAGCACCGGCCAGTGTGGGAGATGGTCAGAGCACTGGTCAGTGTGAGAGAAGGTCACAGCACCGGTCAGTGTGGGAGACGGTCAGAGCACTGGTCAGTGTGAGAGACGGTCACAGCATCGGTCAGTGTGGGAGACGGTCACAGCATCGGCCAGTGTGGGAGACGGTCACAGCACTGGCCAGTGTGGGAGACGGTCACAGCACTGACCAGTGTGGGAGACGGTCAGAGCACCGGTCAGTGTGGGAGACAGTCACACCACCGGTCAATGTGGTAAACGCTCACAGCATCGGTCAGTGTGGGAGACGCTCACAGCATCGGTCAGTGTGGGAGACGGTCAGTAGCACCGGTCAGTGTGGGAGACGGTCAAAGCAGTAGTCAATGTGGGAGACGGTCACAGCAATGGTCAGTTTGGGAGATGGTCACAGCACCGGTCAGTGTGGGAGACGGTCACAGCACCGGTCAGTGTGGGAGATGGTCAGAGCACTGGTCAGTGTGGTAGTCGGTCACAGCATCGGTCAGTGTGGAAGACGGTCACAGCATCAGTCTTTCTGGGAGACAGTCACAGCACTGGTCAGTGTGGTAAACGGTCACAGCACTGGTCAGTTTGGGAGTCGGTCACAGCACCGGTCAGTGTGGTAGACAGTCAGAGCACCGGTCAGTGTGGTAGACAGTCAGAGCACCGGTCAGTGTGGTAGACAGTCAGAGCACCGGTCAGTGTGGTAGACAGTCAGAGCAACGGTCAGTGTGGGAGACAGTCACACCACCGGTCAATGTGGTAGACGGTCACAGCATCGGTCAGTGTGGGAGACAGTCACACCACCAGTCAGTGTGGGAGTCGGTCAGAGCATCGGTCAGTGTGGTTTACGGTCAGAACACCGGTCAGTGTGGTAGATGGTCACAGCACTGGTCAGTGTGGGAAACGGTCACAGAACCAGTCAGTCTGGGAGATGGTCACAGCACTGGTCAGTGTGAGGGACGTTGATGGCACTGGTCAGTGTGGGAGACGGTCACATCAACGGTCAATGTGGGAGAAGGTCACAAAACCGATCAATGTGGGAGACATTCATGGCACTGGTCAGTGTGGGAGACGGTCACAGCACTGGTCAGTGTGGGAGACGGTCAGAGCACTGGTCAGTGTGGGAGACGGTCAGAGCACTGGTCAGTGTGGGAGACGGTCAGAGCACTGGTCAATGTGGGAGAAAGTCACAGCAACTGGTCAGTGTCGTAAACGGTCAGAGCACAGGACAGTGTGGGAGACGGTCACAGCACTGGTCAGTGTGAGAGAAAGTCACAGCACCGGTCAGTCTGGCAAACGGTCACAGCACTGGTCTGTGTGGGAGATGCTCACAGCACCAGTCAGTGTGAGAGATGGTCACAGCACCGGTCAGTGTGGTAGACGGTCAGAGCACCGGTCAGTGTGGGAGACGGTCAGAGCACCGGTCAGTGTGGTAAATGGTCACAGCACTGCTTATTTTAGGAAACTGTCACAGCACTGGTCAGTGTTGGATCGGTCACAGCACTGGTCAGTGTTGGAGTCGGTCACAGCACTGGTCAGTGTTGGAGTCGGTCACAGCACTGGTCAGTCTGCGAGACGTTCACGGCACTGGTCAGTGTGGGAGACGTTCATGGCACTGGTCAGTGTGGGAGACGGTCACAGCACTGGTCAATGTGGGAGACGGTCGTAGCATCGGTCAGTGTGGGAGATGGTCAGAGCACTGGTCAGTGTGGAAGTCAGTCAGAGCACAGGTCAGTGTGGGAGACGGTCACAGCACCGGGGAGTGTGGGGGACGGTCACGACACGGGAATTTGGTTAACGTTCACAGCACTGGTCAGTGTGGGAATCTGTCACAGCACTGGTCAGTCTGGGAGACGATCACAAAACAGGTCAGTATGGGAGACGGCCACAGCACTGGTCAGTCTGGGAGACGATCACAGCACTGGTCAGTATGGGAGACGATCACAGCACTGGCCAGTGTGGGAGACGTCACACCATCGGTCAGTGTGGGAGACGTCACACCATCGGTCAGTGTGGGAGACGGTCACAGCACTGGCCAGTGTGGGAGACGGTCACAGCACTGGTCAGTGTGGGAGACGGTCAGAGCACCGGTCAGTGTGGGAGATGGTCACAGCACTGGTCAGTGTGGGAGACGGTCAGAGCACTGGTCAGTGTGGGAGACGGTCAGAGCACTGGTCAGTGTGGGAGACGGTCACAGCACTGGCCAGTGTGAGAGACAGTCAAAGCACCGGTCAGTGTGGGGGATGGTCAGAGCACTGGTCAGTGTGGGAGATGGTCACAGCACTGGTCAGTGTGGCAGACGGTCACAGCATCGGTCAGTGTGGTTGACGGTCACAGCACTGGTCAGTGTGGGAGACAGTCAGAGCACCGGTCAGTGTGGGAATCGGTCATAGCACCGGTCAGTGTGGTAAACGGTTACAGCACTGGTCAGTATGGGAGACGGTCACAGCATCGGTCAGTGTGGTAGACGGTCACAGCATCGGTCAGTGTGGTAGACGGTCAGAGCAGTTTGAGCACACTCGGATAAATCGCTGACTTTTAAAGAGGACCAAGCAGGCCAGCAGCACGGTTCGATTCCTGTACCAGCCTCCCCGGACAGGCGCAGGAATATGGCGACTAGGGGCTTTTCACAGTAACTTCATTGAAGCCTACTCGTGACAATAAGTGATTTTCATTTCTTTCATTTTCACTTCAGTGTGGGAGTCGGTCACAGCACTGGTCAGTGTGTTAGATGATCACAGCAACGGTCCATGTGGGAGACGTTCATGGCACTTGTCAGTGTGGGAGATGGTCACAGCACCGGTCAGTGTGGGAGACGGTCACAGCACTGGTCAGTGTGGGAGATGGTCACAGCACTGGTCAGTGTGGGAGATGGTCACAGCACCGGTCAGTGTGGGAGATGGTCACAGCACCGGTGAGTGTGGTAGACGGTCACAGCATCGGTCAGTGTGGTAGATGGTCAGAGCACCGGTCAGTGTGGGAGACGGTCACAGCATCGGTCAGTGTGGTAGACGGTCACAGCATCGGTCAGTGTGGTAGATGGTCAGAGCACCGGTCAGTGTGGGAGACGGTCACAGCATCGGTCAGTGTGGTAGACGGTCAGAGCACCGGTAAGTGTGGGAGACGGTCACAGCACTGGTCAGTGTGGGAGACGGTCTCTGCACCGGTCAGTGTGGGAGACGATCACAGCATCGGTCAGTGTGGGAGACGGTCAGAGCACCGGTCAATCTGGGAGACAGTCACAGCACCGGTCAGTATGGGAGATGGTCACAGCGCTGGTCAGTGTGGGAGATGGACATAGCACTGGTCAGTGTGGGAGATGGTCACAGCGCTGGTCAGTGTGGGAGATGGACATAGCACTGGTCAGTGTGGGAGACGATCACAGCATCGGTCAGTGTGGGACACGGTCCCAGCACCGGTCAGTGTGGGAGACGGTCACAGCACTGGTCAGTGAGGGAGTCGGTCACAGCATCGGTCAGTGAGGGAGTCGGTCACAGCACCGGTCAGTGCGGTAGATGGTCATAGCACCGGTCAGTGTGGGAGATGGTTAGAGCACCGGTCAGTGTGGTAGTCGGTGACAGCACTGGTCAGTGTGAGAGACGGTCAGAGCATCGGTCAGTGTGGGAGATGGTCAGAGCACCGGTCAGTGTGGGAGATGGTCACAGCACCGGTCAGTGTGGGAGATGGTCACAGCACCGGTCAGTGTGGTAGACGGTCAGAGCACCGGTCAGTGTGGGAGATGGTCACAGCACCGGTCAGTGTGGGAGACGGTCACAGCACCGGTCAGTGTGGGAGACGGTCAGAGCACCGGTCAGTGTGGGAGACGGTCACAGCATCGGTCAGTGTGGGAGACGGTCAGAGCACCGGTCAGTGTGGGAGACGGTCAGAGCACCGGTCAGTGTGGGAGACGGTCACAGCATCGGTCAGTGTGGTAGACGGTCACAGCATCGGTCAGTGTGGGAGACGGTCAGAGCATCGGTCAGTGAGGGAGTCGGTCACAGCACCGGTCAGTGTGGGAGACGGTCAGAGCATCGGTCAGTGTGGGAGACGGTCACAGCACTGGCCAGTGTGGGAGACGTCACACCATCGGTCAGTGTGGGAGACGGTCACAGCATCGGTCAGTGTGGGAGATGATCACAGCATCGGTCAGTGTGGGAGACGGTCACAGCATCGGTCAGTGTGGGAGATGGTCAGAGCACCGGTCAGTGTGGGAGATGGTCACAGCACTGGTCAGTGTGGGAGATGATCACAGCATCGGTCAGTGTGGGAGACGGTCACAGCACTGGTCAGTGTGGGAGATGATCACAGCATCGGTCAGTGTGGGAGACGGTCACAGCACTGGTCAGTGTGGGAGATGGTCAGAGCATCGGTCAGTGTGGGAGATGGTCACAGCACCGGTCAGTGTGGGAGACGTCACACCATCGGTCAGTGTGGGAGACGGTCAGAGCACCAGTCAATGTGGGAGATGGTCACAGCACTGGTCAATGTGGGAGATGGTCACAGCACCGGTCAGTGTGGTAGACCGGTCAGAGCACCGGTCAGTGTGGGAGATGGTTAGAGCACCGGTCAGTGTGATAGTCGGTCACAGCACTGGTCAGTGTGGGAGATGATCACAGCATCGGTCAGTGTGGGAGACGGTCACAGCATCGGTCAGTGTGGGAGATGGTCAGAGCACCGGTCAGTGTGGGAGATGGTCACAGCACTGGTCAGTGTGCGAGACGGTCACAGCACTGGTCAGTCTGGGAGACGATCACAAAACAGGTCAGTATGGGAGACGGCCACAGCACTGGTCAGTCTGGGAGACGATCACAGCACTGGTCAGTATGGGAGACGATCACAGCACTGGCCAGTGTGGGAGACGTCACACCATCGGTCAGTGTGGGAGACGTCACACCATCGGTCAGTGTGGGAGACGGTCACAGCACTGGCCAGTGTGGGAGACGGTCACAGCACTGGTCAGTGTGGGAGACGGTCAGAGCACCGGTCAGTGTGGGAGACGGTCACAGCACTGGTCAGTGTGGGAGACGGTCAGAGCACTGGTCAGTGTGGGAGACGGTCAGAGCACTGGTCAGTGTGGGAGACGGTCACAGCACTGGCCAGTGTGAGAGACAGTCAGAGCACCGGTCAGTGTGGGGGATGGTCAGAGCACTGGTCAGTGTGGGAGATGGTCACAGCACTGGTCAGTGTGGCAGACGGTCACAGCATCGGTCAGTGTGGTTGACGGTCACAGCACTGGTCAGTGTGGGAGACAGCTAGAGCACCGGTCAGTGTGGGAATCGGTCATAGCACCGGTCAGTGTGGTAAACGGTTACAGCACTGGTCCGTATGGGAGACGGTCACAGCATCGGTCAGTGTGGTAGACGGTCACGCATCGGTCAGTGTGGTAGCGGTCAGAGCAGTTTGAGCACACTCGATAATCGCTGACTTTTAAAGAGACCAAGCAGGCCAGCAGCACGGTTCGATTCCTTTACCAGCCTCCCCGGACAGGCGCAGGAATGTGGCGACTAGGGCTTTTCACAGTACTTCATTGAAGCTACTCGTGACAATAAGTGATTTTCATTTCTTTCATTTTCACTTCAGTGTGGGAGTCGGTAACAGCACTGGTCAGTGTGTTAGATGATCACAGCAACGGTCCATGTGGGAGACGTTCATGGCACTTGTCAGTGTGGGAGATGGTCACAGCACCGGTCAGTGTGGGAGACGGTCACAGCACTGGTCAGTGTGGGAGATGGTCACAGCACTGGTCAGTGTGGGAGATGGTCACAGCACCGGTCAGTGTGGGAGATGGTCACAGCACCGGTCAGTGTGGGAGATGGTCACAGCACTGGTCAGTGTGGGAGACGGTCACAGCACCGGTCAGTGTGGGAGACGGTCAGAGCACCGGTCAGTGTGGGAGACGGTCACAGCATCGGTCAGTGTGGGAGACGGTCAGAGCACCGGTCAGTCTGGTAGACGGTCACAGCACCGGTCAATGTGGTAGATGGTCAGAGCACCGGTCAGTGTGGGAGACGGTCACAGCATCGGTCAGTGTGGTAGATGGTCAGAGCACCGGTCAGTGTGGGAGACGGTCACAGCATCGGTCAGTGTGGTAGACGGTCACAGCATCGGTCAGTGTGGTAGATGGTCAGAGCACCGGTCAGTGTGGGAGACGGTCACAGCATCGGTCAGTGTGGTAGACGGTCAGAGCACCGGTAAGTGTGGGAGACGGTCACAGCACTGGTCAGTGTGGGAGACGGTCTCTGCACCGGTCAGTGTGGGAGACGGTCACAGTATCGGTCAGTGTGGGAGACGGTCAGAGCACCGGTCAATCTGGGAGACAGTCACAGCACCGGTCAGTATGGGAGATGGTCACAGCGCTGGTCAGTGTGGGAGATGGACATAGCACTGGTCAGTGTGGGAGATGGTCACAGCGCTGGTCAGTGTGGGAGATGGACATAGCACTGGTCAGTGTGGGAGACGATCACAGCATCGGTCAGTGTGGGACACGGTCCCAGCACCGGTCAGTGTGGGAGACGGTCACAGCACTGGTCAGTGAGGGAGTCGGTCACAGCATCGGTCAGTGAGGGAGTCGGTCACAGCACCGGTCAGTGCGGTAGATGGTCATAGCACCGGTCAGTGTGGGAGATGGTTAGAGCACCGGTCAGTGTGGTAGTCGGTGACAGCACTGGTCAGTGTGAGAGACGGTCAGAGCATCGGTCAGTGTGGGAGATGGTCAGAGCACCGGTCAGTGTGGGAGATGGTCACAGCACCGGTCAGTGTGGTAGACGGTCAGAGCACCGGTCAGTGTGGGAGATGGTCACAGCACCGGTCAGTGTGGGAGACGGTCACAGCACCGGTCAGTGTGGGAGACGGTCAGAGCACCGGTCAGTGTGGGAGACGGTCACAGCATCGGTCAGTGTGGGAGACGGTCAGAGCACCGGTCAGTGTGGGAGACGGTCAGAGCACCGGTCAGTGTGGGAGACGGTCACAGCACCGGTCAGTGTGGTAGACGGTCACAGCATCGGTCAGTGTGGGAGACGGTCAGAGCATCGGTCAGTGAGGGAGTCGGTCACAGCACCGGTCAGTGTGGGAGACGGTCAGAGCATCGGTCAGTGTGGGGAGACGTCACACCATCGGTCAGTGTGGGAGACGGTCACAGCACTGGTCAGTGTGGGAGATGATCACAGCATCGGTCAGTGTGGGAGACGGTCACAGCATCGGTCAGTGTGGGAGATGGTCAGAGCACCGGTCAGTGTGGGAGATGGTCACAGCACTGGTCAGTGTGGGAGATGATCACAGCATCGGTCAGTGTGGGAGACGGTCACAGCACTGGTCAGTGTGGGAGATGATCACAGCATCGGTCAGTGTGGGAGACGGTCACAGCATCGGTCAGTGTGGGAGATGGTCAGAGCATCGGTCAGTGTGGGAGATGGTCACAGCACCGGTCAGTGTGGGAGACGTCACACCATCGGTCAGTGTGGGAGACGGTCAGAGCACCGGTCAATGTGGGAGATGGTCACAGCACTGGTCAATGTGGGAGATGGTCACAGCACCGGTCAGTGTGGTAGACGGTCAGAGCACCGGTCAGTGTGGGAGATGGTTAGAGCACCGGTCAGTGTGATAGTCGGTCACAGCACTGGTCAGTGTGGGAGATGATCACAGCATCGGTCAGTGTGGGAGACGGTCACAGCATCGGTCAGTGTGGGAGATGGTCAGAGCACCGGTCAGTGTGGGAGATGGTCACAGCACTGGTCAGTGTGGGAGATGGTCACAGCACCGGTCAGTGTGGTAAACGGTCACAGCACTGGTCAGTTTGGGAGACGGTCCACAGCATCGGTCATGTGGAGATGGTCACAGCACCGGTCAGTGTGGGAGATGGTCAGCAGCACCGGTCATGTGGTAGATGGTCAGAGCACGGTCATGTGGTATGGTCAGAGCACCGGTCAGGTGGGAGACGGTCACGACACGGGAATTTGGTTAACGTCACAAAACCGATCAA